>NW_020440032.1:0-3073 GCF_000699045.2 Agrilus planipennis
CACTGCTTAACTTTGAGCAAGTGAAGACGGGCTAATGCCAGAGAACCTCACTCAAATCTTTCTCGTTGGGATACGATATGGAAACCAATTTAAATTCTATAGAGCTAACAGTACTTCTTTCCCTGAAGTATGATCGGTGATTATTAAAAACTTAACCTGTTGTGTTATCTGTAAGTATTGTTAAGATATCTGCGTAGTATTCCGCAAAGATTACTGATTTCTGTAGACTTATGTACGTAAGTTTATACAGTTTCAACTCGGATTGGCTGGCGTGTAATGTTTTAGGTATAACGCCTATTGATGTTATTATTGGAATAATTCGAATTGAGTTCTGATTCCACATTTTTTTTATTTCATCAGCCAAAGGAAAATATTTTTGAATTTTCTCAATACGTTTTTGTTTAAGATTTTCAAATTTGGTAGGTTGTTTTAGTTTCTTTGATGGTTAGTGTGATGTCAAGTCTGTTATGATTAACTGGGGTTTTTGCAAATTGCTCACATCTTGTACCTTATATGATTAATTCACATTTTACATTACATTATCAATTCTGACATTTTCGCATCATTTTACTTACTGTGTTTGCATCTAACGTTAATTCTGTTTTAAATTATACTGAGTCTTCTCTCAAATTTCTCTCTACTTTCCGGTTTTACTTCGATTGGAACGGTTTAGAAAATCTGACGTTAGTTATTACTGTTCGTCCACTCATGTTAAGTTTACCGATGTTTCGATCGCTTTTTAGGTTCTGCAATTTTATTACAGCGGAGGGAACAAATCGGATTTTAATGGAAAAACAGAACTAAATCACCTCTAATGCACTTTTTACAGTACGGGAAACAAAGGAGTGAACTTCGTTAAGAATGGACTAAGTAAAAACAATTGAAAACTCACCTAATCCTAAATTCAAAAGGAATGCAGCTGAAAGGAAAATAACAAAAGACAGTATTCTTTCGGGAATTAAATGCAAACAAGACACAACTCATTTTTAGATTAAAATAGCACATTTCAATTTGTAGTCGAATGAACATCACGAAAGGCTTTTCTCTCAGTTTTCAGTATTGTCACTATTGTACTTTTAATGGGCTTTCAAATGGAATAAGTAAAGAAAAGGAACCTATTGATAGTGTCTTTGCAATAATCTATGAAGAACGAAGAAATAATACCATAACATCAGTATGCATAGATAGATAAAACAATTAAAATAATGGAACAAGTTCCGTAGCCTATTCCTTTGTGTTAAATGGGGTAGAAAAAGACTAGGGTTGATAACCCACCCTAATAAATAATTTTATTCTAACTATAAGCCTCTGCAGTGAAATAGTCATGGATCAATATATAATAAATTTGTAGTGTGTCTCATTTTTGAGTAGAGTTTCAACAAATGACACCTAAAGAGACTGATTATTTTTAGGGTTCAGTGTCTTAAAAAGAGAAAAACGAACCCTTAATCACTTTGTTTCCCATCAAGATCCGTCAGGAACAGCTAGTTTTTAAGATGATTAATACCAAATAATAGGGTGTACATTTTTATAAAAAATTGAAGTAGGTATCTCTCAATCCAACAAAAAGATACAGTTACTTAAAGTAATAAAGAACATGACGTTCTTGGTGAGTAATTAAGTAACAGAAGTGGATCGCGATTTTGAACTTTAGTTTTCAGTTTATTGACAAACTAACTCATTGGCTGATGGCTGGCACTTCAAAACATATCTATATAGAATACCTAACCTTTGTGATAACAAAAAATCAACTAAAGTGAAGATCGCTAGTAATAATCCGTGTTGTTAATTTGTGTACTTTGTGTACTCAGTATTTTCGATTATTATTATTCAGTGAAATACATGCACATATATCTACAAACACTGTTTCGTTCCCTTTCCAAATAGTTTCGGTAAGTTTGGGTACTACCACTTCCTCTCTCGGGAAGCCAAACTTCAGAAATTTCACTCAACATCAGGAGATTACGAGAAAGTTACTTTAGACGGAAATGATGTAGTTCTACTTATACACGTCGGTAAAAGATTTTAAGCCGATTCTAGCGATGAGCTCCCTATACGTATAATACGAAAATGAAATCACCATGTTTCGAAGACTGATGCCAGTAATTCAATATTGTCCTCACAAAGGAGAAGATTAGAAATGTACAATATATGCAATAGCTGTTACTGTATCTAACAAAAAATTAATTCACTTGTGATTATTAACGACGTCGAAAGTAATAAAGTATTTATGAATGAAACATACATGCCCGCGTAACAAAAGAAGTTCGAGAGTCTTCCAGAAAAATGAAGATTGGAAAGTTCAATTAGACAACTGGTCTCCAACGTAGTCAGTTGAGACATAATTTAATAGTGCGAATGTAAGGCGAATCGATCGAAATCGTTTATAAAATACAGGAACACCGAAACCTCAGTTTATTTATAATTTAACTGAAACAGCTTTCAAATATTTTAAAATTGATAGCTACATTAGTGGAAAGATGGTTTTCCTTACTTTTTTGGTATTTTAAATATCANCCTCTACTCCTCCTAACTTCCGCTTCTGCCTTTAATATAGACTAGACTAGACATTCATTCCTAAGAAGGTGTCCTACTAACCTATCTCGCCTATTTTTTACTGACTTCCATAAAGTCCTCTGTTCTCCTACTCTTTCTAATACCTCTTCATTTCTAACCTTCTCTATCCACGGTATCCTCATCATTCGTTTGTAACACTACGATTCTAACCTTTTCTTTTTCGCCTCGTCCACTGTCCATGTTTCGCACCCGTACAGCGCCGTGCTCCAAACATACACCTTTAACAGTCTTTTTCTAATTTCTAAATTAACCGTTCGCGAGCATAAAAGTGACATCTCTGATTAAATCTTAATTATACGAGGGTGGATTGATAAGTTTCCGGCCTAACCAAGAGATGACGCCACTAGGCCTACCTTGAGGTGACATTCTATAGTACCATCCTTGGATAGCTTGTAGCTATAGTTTCAGCCCGATCTCCTTGCTAGTGTAGGTTTGACAGCACGCTGAACAAGACGCCTCTGTGGTTTTCGTAAAAATGGAAAAGCAGGAAAATCGT
>NW_020440032.1:5465-8419 GCF_000699045.2 Agrilus planipennis
GTTTCTTTGATGGTTAGTGTGATGTCAAGTCTGTTATGATTAACTGGGGTTTTTGCAAATTGCTCACATCTTGTACCTTATATGATTAATTCACATTTTACATTACATTATCAATTCTGACATTTTCGCATCATTTTACTTACTGTGTTTGCATCTAACGTTAATTCTGTTTTAAATTATACTGAGTCTTCTCTCAAATTTCTCTCTACTTTCCGGTTTTACTTCGATTGGAACGGTTTAGAAAATCTGACGTTAGTTATTACTGTTCGTCCACTCATGTTAAGTTTACCGATGTTTCGATCGCTTTTTAGGTTCTGCAATTTTATTACAGCGGAGGGAACAAATCGGATTTTAATGGAAAAACAGAACTAAATCACCTCTAATGCACTTTTTACAGTACGGGAAACAAAGGAGTGAACTTCGTTAAGAATGGACTAAGTAAAAACAATTGAAAACTCACCTAATCCTAAATTCAAAAGGAATGCAGCTGAAAGGAAAATAACAAAAGACAGTATTCTTTCGGGAATTAAATGCAAACAAGACACAACTCATTTTTAGATTAAAATAGCACATTTCAATTTGTAGTCGAATGAACATCACGAAAGGCTTTTCTCTCAGTTTTCAGTATTGTCACTATTGTACTTTTAATGGGCTTTCAAATGGAATAAGTAAAGAAAAGGAACCTATTGATAGTGTCTTTGCAATAATCTATGAAGAACGAAGAAATAATACCATAACATCAGTATGCATAGATAGATAAAACAATTAAAATAATGGAACAAGTTCCGTAGCCTATTCCTTTGTGTTAAATGGGGTAGAAAAAGACTAGGGTTGATAACCCACCCTAATAAATAATTTTATTCTAACTATAAGCCTCTGCAGTGAAATAGTCATGGATCAATATATAATAAATTTGTAGTGTGTCTCATTTTTGAGTAGAGTTTCAACAAATGACACCTAAAGAGACTGATTATTTTTAGGGTTCAGTGTCTTAAAAAGAGAAAAACGAACCCTTAATCACTTTGTTTCCCATCAAGATCCGTCAGGAACAGCTAGTTTTTAAGATGATTAATACCAAATAATAGGGTGTACATTTTTATAAAAAATTGAAGTAGGTATCTCTCAATCCAACAAAAAGATACAGTTACTTAAAGTAATAAAGAACATGACGTTCTTGGTGAGTAATTAAGTAACAGAAGTGGATCGCGATTTTGAACTTTAGTTTTCAGTTTATTGACAAACTAACTCATTGGCTGATGGCTGGCACTTCAAAACATATCTATATAGAATACCTAACCTTTGTGATAACAAAAAATCAACTAAAGTGAAGATCGCTAGTAATAATCCGTGTTGTTAATTTGTGTACTTTGTGTACTCAGTATTTTCGATTATTATTATTCAGTGAAATACATGCACATATATCTACAAACACTGTTTCGTTCCCTTTCCAAATAGTTTCGGTAAGTTTGGGTACTACCACTTCCTCTCTCGGGAAGCCAAACTTCAGAAATTTCACTCAACATCAGGAGATTACGAGAAAGTTACTTTAGACGGAAATGATGTAGTTCTACTTATACACGTTGGTAAAAGATTTTAAGCCGATTCTAGCGATGAGCTCCCTATACGTATAATACGAAAATGAAATCACCATGTTTCGAAGACTGATGCCAGTAATTCAATATTGTCTTCACAAAGGAGAAGATTAGAAATGTACAATATATGTAATAGCTGTTACTGCATCTAGCAAAAAATTAATTCACTTGTGATTATTAACGACGTCGAAAGTAATAAAGTACTTATGAATGAAACACACATGCCCGCGTAACAAAAGAAGTTCGAGAGTCTTCCAGAAAAATGAAGACTTAAGCTGGAAAGTTCAATGAGACAACTGGTCTCCAACGTAGTCAGTTGAGACATAATTTAATAGTGCGAATGTAAGGCGAATAGATCGAAATCGTTTATAAAATACAGGAACACCGAAACCTCAGTTTATTTATAATTTAACTGAAACAGCTTTCAAATATTTTAAAATTAATAGCTACATTAGTGGAAAGATGATTTTCCTTACTTTTTTGGTATTTTAAATATCATATTGGTAGGTAGCCCATTTTTAAATTTACCCCAAGCAAAATAATCGATTTAAAGCATCACGCATAATCCTTGTGAATATGAGTTTAAATAGAAATCTATTAATATCAAAAACTCGTTCGAATTTGTAAATGTAAGTACACTTCATACAAATAACACTTGAATGGCAAAGTGAAAAGAAAAATTTCTACCACTTCCTTGATTATTTCTCTGAAGCAAACGCGCCATGTGCCGAACATTTAAAATTCGAGCCATCAATCGAGTGGGTACGGAAATAGAATTCGCATGAATAGCAGACAAATCCCGTAACGTTCCCGGAAATCGGATCAACGAAGCTTAGCTTCAAGCCCTTCCTTCGTTGTAAATGAGCCATTGATTTACAAAATCAACCATACACTCACAGACAACGACACATACCTGTTGTTTGTACATTACAAAGTACCTTTTTAATAAATTAAAATCCCGAAAAATGAAAAACAGGAAAACTGTTAAAATAGAGTAATGCCAGAGAGTCGTTAACAGTTCTTTATAAAGAGTGGCATACGTCATACGCAATAACGTTTCCCAGTTCATTACATTGTACAAGCCACTTGCGAGACATTTATCTTATTGCAGAAAAATAGACATTATTATCATAAGGTCGTCAGTCCTGAGACTGGTTGGACACGAACCTCCACTCTTTCTTATCCTGAGATAATCTTCGCATTTCCCTAAAACTAGAACAACCCACATCCTTAAATATCTGCGAACAGTAATCTAATCTAGGTCTACCTCTACTCCTCCTAACTTCCGCTTCTGCCTTTAATATAGACTAGACTAGACATTCATTCCTAAGAAGGTGTCCTACTAACCTATCTCGCCTATTT
>NW_020440033.1:0-6737 GCF_000699045.2 Agrilus planipennis
AGCGTTAGAAATATGGTGTTACAGGCGAATGATGAGGATTCCGTGGATAAAGAAGATTAGAAATGAAGAGGTATTAGAAAGACTAGGAGAACAGACTCTATGGAAGTCAATAAGAAATAGACGAGATATATTAGTAGGACACCTTCTTAGGCATGAAGGTCTAGTCAGAGACATACTAGAGGCAGAAACGGGAGTTAGGAGGGGTAGAGGTAGACCTAGATTAGCTTACTGTTCGCAAATAGTTAAGGATGTAGGTTGTTCTAGTTTTGGGAAAGTGCGAAGACTAGCTCAGGATAGGAAAGAGTGGAGGTGCGTGTCCGAGCAGTCTTAGGACTGACGACCTTATGATGATGATGATGAAGATTAACTTAATCCTTATAATTAATTATTAATCAAGAAAGAAGTTGTGTGTCATCATCTGTGTTTCTGGTAATTGAAATAGAGCTCATGACTGCAATGTTAACAAAATTAATTAACTAATTTATTATTTTTTGTAAATATTGCACAAAGTGGTAAAATATTTTTGTGCCGAAATATAAAGGGGAAATGCGAGAAGTTAATTGTTAGAAGGAGGATTCTCATCTCCAAAGGCTAACATCATACAAATCAGGTCTTATTTATTGCTACATTAATAAGGACCGTAGATTAATAAATTCTCATAATAATGTTTTTAATTTTGATGGTAACACAAGACTGAGTAAGATAATGCAATATCGCACTTCCAAAATTGGATTAAATAAAATAAAACCAGTTATCCCGAAAAAATATTTATTGGTAATGACCTTTCTTCAAAGATTGATTTTGCGAGTTAGAGAGCTGTAGTGAGTGCTAAGCTGCAGTCGAAGGTAGTGCCAGTGGAAATAGGAACTGGAAGTGTGTATCAAGCGAGAGTTGACCGTTTCGCATGGCATTGCACAGACGACGTGTCGCGTTCGTTTGTCTCCAATTTTCCGTCCGTGCCGTCTAACACCTTTTTCTGGAATAGCTTTTAATATTAGAGAAAAAAGAAACCGCCCAATGTTCTTCTCTCCGTGTGCCACGACGAGTAGGTGTTCGAATGTGAAGTATTGACGTGTTACGGTGCGCCTGCGTCGAGCCCTGTTCACATAATAACACGCGACGGACGTGAAAGAGAAGATGCCTGGAAACAACACATCGTTCCCTCTTTTCGTACGAACGAACGGGAAGCGAACGAGCGTGTGTACACATTTATATATGCGCCTTTCTCTTCCCATCCTCCTCTCGTCGTCTTTTTTTTTTTTTCTGTTCCTTTCTTTCTGTTCGGAGAGTGAGTGCTGCTTGCCGGAGAGAGGTAAATCCAGGTCGATTCTATTTTTCATCCGGGTGGAGCTCGGGATCGGGGGAGTTGTACCAAGTGGATCCACGAAAAAGAAAGCGGTCCTCCTCTTTCTCCTCGCCTAACGATCGATCAACCACTTGCACATATGTATGTATGTGTATATAATTCGTATACATGTGTACGTATTGTGAAAAAACGAGAGGGAACAGTCTTATATAGCAAATAATGAAAACTGGCCGAGTGCAAGTTGGATTCAGAGCACCGAAGGTTTCGTACCACGGAGACCTTGTCTATCTATTTAGTATTATTTATCAGAATTTTGTAATTAATTATTCTTAGAATTTTTTTGAAAAAAACTTTGTTTTTGTAGTATCTATAGCAACAGATTTTGGTAGATGCCCAAATTACTATTTCAATCAAAATGTTGTGATCTAAAAAATGGAATCAACCAGAATTTGAAATGTAGACAAGTGTCGAAAACATCTTATAATTAAGCCAAAATAACAAATCCAAGATTATCTCAACTGGATCAGCATACGTTGGGGTGTCGAAGAGCACACTTTGCTGCCGAAAAATACATCTGACGTTTAATATCGTATTTTGAGTTAGGGTTTAATCCATTAAATGTGACTAAAAAAACCGTTAAAGTTTCTAGTCTTAATATGCTTCGGGTGTTGACTCTCACATAACCTAGTTTCTGATAATCCTTGCATATTGATGGGTCTCAAAATTGAATCGTTTCAACCTTTACTCCATGAATACTCAAGCAAACAAATATTTTACAAATCATTCACTGCCTCAGGCAAAATAGTAATTATTCTCGTCTGAGAAAGTGAAAACATGTTACAAACTGTATCAGTTTTCTTTAAGAATTATTTTTAACGACGAATCACATGTTTATAAAGTTGAGACGTTAAAAATTGACGTAGTCCGCAATAAAAGTAACGCATTTACTTTCTTATTTCCTCTTATTAACTAGACCAGAGCGGTTGCTGACAGAACGCTTACCTTTACTCGCGACAGACGTTATAGTAAACATAGAAAACAGATGTCAGGTAAAAATTGCAGCGGGCACAAATAAAGAGGAATACACCAATTCCAACACCAGCAGAATTTGAGCATGTTGCCAGCATCGGACAAGAAAGTTCAACATTTTCAGGAATTTAGTTATTTTGTTTTTATTGTGGGATGTTCTAGTTTTAGAGAAATGCGAAGATTACCTCGTTATAAGAAAGAGTGATGCCTTGAGACTAACGACCTTATTTTAAAATGTTACATCTATGTCTATAATAGACAGACAAACAGATTGCTCAAAAACTCAGTATTTAATGGAGCTTTCTGGATACAGAACTCCATAATGTATTAACAGCTGTGTTTAGCATCCTCATCAAGCTAAAAAAACCTTAAAACCGCATATTTCTAATTGGAAGTATCTACTTTCCAATAATGTGATGACCATATAAAACTGATAACAAGAAATCATGGTACTCTAAAAGAACTGAAGAAGATTCACGAAAATGAACAAAAGGAAGTACCTTCCAGGCCTGTAATTGCACTTCGCAAGAAATTGAAGATTTATAAATAAATTGAAGAGATCATTGCGAATGTTAGGTACATGATGGGAAGCCCCATCTCGAGTGTCAACACCATTAGAGAACCGGTGTTCATTTCAAATTCGCGTCATTACCTACATCCCACACGCCTGCTGCTGTGGTTTTAGAAATAATAAACTCCTTTCTTTGTTTACCTTTATCGGTTAATATTGCTCGATAAGGCAAGAAAATAATTATGTAAACGTTCGAAACCGTAACATCTCACCACCCACCGTTTCAGTCGAACACGGTTGTATGTCGTACGGCAGCAGGGGCACTTGCTCTAATGAAATTACTCCGCTTTTATTTTGCTTGTGGGTAATGACTCGAAGAAAATCCTTGCTCATCTGGGATGACTCGTACCATTACGAATAACTATAAGCGCGGTCTAGTACAATTAAACATGTACACACGTAACTACTATATATACGTGTTACCGGAAAAGTATGGAATCTAGGAATTGTATACAATTCCTAGGAAATGTATACAATTCCGAGGCTATTTAGGAAATCTATAAAATATTGTTTCAAAGATTTTTTAATACATACATATCCTGGGAAAAGTATACATTTTCTAGGAATTGTATGAAATTCCGATATTGTACTAGGAAATGTATAAAACTAATGCTTTCTGTGAATAAAACACGTTAGTAAACCGTGAATCAGAGTTATCTGTGTTTACGCGGTTCTAGTGCGATCGCCTGTTGTATATGCATTGGTGACGTTATTGTTTGCTTAGGTTAGGTTTGAAGATGTATATGCATTAGTGACGTTCTTGTATGGTTATTAGGTAAATTTATGAAAAATCAAGGTCATAATGTTGTTGAAACAAAGATAACCTCGTCACATTATTCTAACATCTAATATATCAGCCCAGGTGCAGGGCAGGTGCATTGGTGGGACTCCAGTCTGTCATAAATCTCCCTAACCAATCAATGACGTCACCAATGGATATAGGTACATCTCCAAACAACCTGCCGTATTATTGCCTATTTAGTATTACCTGTAATACGTTTCCGATTGCTTTTTAGGAAATGTATAGATTTCCTAGGAAATGTGTCTAATATAATATATTTCACACATTTTTCCGGGTGATTTTAGGAATTACATACATTTCCTAGGAATTGTTTACAGTGATTGATTTCATACAGGCGTCCAGTGACGTTGCAATTGACAAGTAGAGTATTGGAGCCTAAGCTCCAAGAATCCTAAGGACCAGCTATTCTATTTTGAATAGTATTTCTAATACCTGAACTTTTTAAAATTGAATTCAGTTGATAGATATAAGGACATAGGCTTTCACGGCCAAAATCTATGGTAGTGTTGCCACCTACAGGACCATGGTCTAAATAAACTTTTAGATCCAGCATATCATTTAGACCACGGCTCTTCTGCCCGAATCATAATTTTACCATGAAGTTAGTCGGTCAATGTGTGGAATTTTTGAAATGTTTGAATCATTGTCTGAGCCTAAAATATCACAATAGAACAGGCACAAAGGTCACACTTTAAGACGTTTTGCAATGACCGGTGTGTGGCGTGCCCACGAACCGCCACTGTTGTCTTTGTTCATAAACGGTAGCTCTCGGACGCGTGTTACGCAGCGCAACTGTTGGTAATATTCGTGACGATGACGGCTCCTTTTACGTATATCTTGATTAGATCTAATGTGTTTATCCCATTTTAATATCTATCATGTTGGATATACCAACAGCGGGCACTACGAAATACACATTCTGCCCACAGTGATTGCAGAATCCTTTTTACCGATATAGAGGCATAATGTGGTTTCTGTTGAAGGTTGAAAAATGTATTTATTAACAAGATGAAGTTGAGTGTGATTCTGTTTCTTAATCATGAGATTTTAAGAAGGTTTCAGTACTAGGTTTGAGTTATATGTGCATATATAGAAAAATCAGCGATGTTAGTAGATTAGGTTAAATTTGTGTCTCGGTTAGTGATGAAGATGAAATTCTTGCTCAATCAATTTTGTGGTAGTAATTACAAAAATTAGTAATAGTTTCTTGGTTTTTATTATGATTCTAAATAGGTAGGTGCTCTGGAACGGGGCCTGTATAGGTGCAAAATGTAGGTGCGCGCGCCGTGGGGGGCAGATTTGAGATGTGGTGTTATAGTATGAAGGAGAGTGATGAAATTATCGTGAATAGAAGAGGTTAGGAATGAGGACGTATTAGAAACAATAGGTGAACAAAGGGCGTCATGGAAGTCAATTAACAAAAGGAACAATAGGATGATACGGCACCTTCTGAAACAGGAAGGGTTATTTAGGGATACATTAGAAGCAAAAACAGGAGTAAAAAAGGGCAGATAGAAAAAGATTATTGGCTTTAAAAGATCGCCGGAATGATTGGCTCAGGATAGCGAATGAGTATATGACCAAACTTCGAATTAATGATGATAATTCCAATTATCTGTAGAATTTAGTATTATAAATATGAAACACTTTGACATTTTTAAAACTTGAGGTACTTTCTAGTGGGTAAGAAGATCGAAAAATAAATTTTCAGATTAACATTTCGAATTTACTATTATTATACTGTTAAATCTTATCGTTAAAATATATGCCTACCTCTTTGTGTCTAATGTCTAACGATTCATTTGAAGAAAAAGAGGAAGACGGAAAAACGAAAGGAATGAAATTGTATAAAGACAATCCGTTTAACAAATGCAAATGAGTCGGATGACGAGCGTCGGAATGACGGGATACGCTTGGTACGCGATCGGGGTGGAAGATGATGAGGGGAAGCGGGTCGAGGGAGGAGGGTACGCGTTGGCCGTTTGGTTTCTTGACCTATCTCAAGTCTTCCTCCTTGAATTTCACTCTTAATAATACTTTCCCTCGACTCCATTCAAGTTCATTATTCCCCTCGTGACCCAGTCGTTGCGCTTCCTTAATAAGCGCCCGACCGACGTCCGGGACGCAAGCGCCCGCGCTTCAATTAGCTGCGCCGCGGCGCTTAATTACCGCCGGGAATGAAGGTCGTCGACAACGGTGACGACGGCGGGTAATGGCAACGGCGGCAGCGAAAACGTTGTCGTGGAGCTCGGGGGTTCAAGGTCGGGGTCACTGGCCCACTTTTCAACTCAATTAAGAAACTCTAATGTCAGAACGCTCCGCTGCCTTCCGATTATAACCTCCGACGCCGGGCGTCGTCGTCGTCGTCGGCGGCGACGTCGAGGACGACGACACTGGCTTCGTTAATGGGCGAAATTTTACTACGAAACTACGGCGGCGACGTCTCATTATCGTGGAATTCGAGACGTTCGTTTGACCGTGGAATTAGGTCCGTGAAAGTACACAAATCGATAATTTAATTTCCTCTTCTTTTATTCTATTTTAATCACCACGTATCGGATCGGGCCGTTGAAAAATACATAACCTAATTCATTGTTTTTTAATGATTATTCAGATTATATAATTGTTTTACATTGAGAATAATCAACAATTGAAAAGAAGGATCGCATTTGTCCATTGGAAGATTTCTCAGTAAGAAGATGGTCCAAAAACTAAAACCCGTTCTTGTACATTATTGAAGGAGCTAAAACTTCTATTCGCTGGAAAGAGGTTTGAAAACCTGAAGGTGCCAAAAAACTAATACGCCTTCGATTGGAAAGACATAAAGTAGACATTTACATTGAAATTGAAGTTGAAATTCAAACGTTCTTATGAAATCTTATTGCGTTAAATTTCATATTAAAATATAAAAGTCGAAATTATAAACCTCATAGTGAAGTGCCTGTGTAAATAGGTGTTTAAAGTTAAATTATTTTTCCGCCGTTGTAAAATGCGACGTTTCGGTGGATTAAAAGCTGGGGCTTCTACGG
>NW_020440034.1:0-488 GCF_000699045.2 Agrilus planipennis
TTTGAGCTATCATTTTGCCTTTGATTAGCGTACCTATATTAAATTGTTGTTAATTTATATTTATTTATAGCTATGCAAATGTAAAGTGTACCTGTTCAGCGCATGCGCTCAAAAGACTAATTTCATTGCCTCCCGACTAAAACACGGCTGAAAAGAGGCCATTTCTTCCCTATTTCATAGCACGCAAAATGAGCTTTCCGCGCTAACATATGACAAAAAATATATTATGCCACAGTATGTTCGTGTACTGCTAGGTACATGAAAATTAAGTAAATGTTCCTACGTTCAAATTTTCGCCGTTTCGAGACAAACGTACAGGTAAATTTAATTCCGGCCCACGCAACGCTGCACTCAATCGCTGGTGAACCAGCATCAGTGTAGTACTTATTTCTTTTGCATTTTTTGCTCACGTATTGTTTATTTGTTAGATTAGACTAATCAATTCGCCGCGATCTCTACCATTCGCAGAGGGGGGGGGGGGAAACCTA
>NW_020440034.1:2095-6363 GCF_000699045.2 Agrilus planipennis
ACTATGGAGGTCAATAAGAAATAGGAGACCTTCTTAGACATCAAGGGCTAGTTGCACACTTATTGGAAGTAGAAATAGGAGCTAAGAGGTCTAGAGGCAGACCTACAAGTATCAGATTACTGTTCACAGATAGTTGAAGGTGTGGGATGTTCTAGTTTAGGGAAATGCGAAGATTAGCTCAAGATAGGAAAGAATGGTAGTGCTACGTGTCCAACCAGTCTTAGGACTGATGATCCTATAATTATGTGAGGAGAACAGAGGGCACTATGGAGGTCAATAAGAAATAGGAGACCTTCTTAGACATTAAGGGCTATCTCTAGAGGCAGACCTACAAGTATCAGATTACTGTTCAAAGATAGTTGAAGGTGTGGGATGTTCTAGTTTAGGGAAATGCGAAGATTAGCTTACGATAGGAAAGAGTGAAGGTGCGAGACCAACCACTCTTAGGACTGATGTTCTTATGACGATGACGAGAACAAAGGGTGTCGGTCAATAAGAAATTGTTGGTTATATTAAGATTGGCAATGGTTCGGTGGTTTAATTGTAATAGTAATGAAAAATAGTAAAACTCCAATTGTACTTTATTGATCAGTAACAACAGAAAAACGTATTAACACAACGGGAGCTTCTTAGGAACTAACTTTTAAAATGTACAAGTCTCTGCAGCCTCTTTAGGGCCATAAAATCCAGATGTGGCCTAAAGTGACCTCGACAATACGAATACATATTTCTATAGAACTAAACTAATCCTTGATTTCCAACAGGAAGAACGAGAAGTAACGAGTTAAAATGAGTATTAAATACTAGTCTACAGCCTCATAGTTCTGTTAAAAATTGAAACTTCTAACTCAAAGTGCATTAATTCATTGACTGACCGAAGCATGGTCTCTTATTGTCATAGCCCAAGTAAAAAGAAAAGTGTCAAAAATTATTAAAATTAATTTCTATATCTAATAATGTGTTTATAGAAACATAAGTCTAATAACCAAGAACACTAATTTTTAAAACATTTGTTTGTATTAACCAGGTGCTTGTTTTCTTTTCAACATTTTATCGGCCATTTTTATGCTTTAACTAGTATACAATACACATGGCATTTTGAACCCGTTTATGAGTAATTAAATTTTATTAATCCAACGCCTCTAATTATTTCGGTTAAAAGCGTTTTCCTACTAAAAACAATAATTAAATGCTCCTCAAGGTAAACATTGCGCAAACTTTGAATGCAAATTGTTCTTTCTTAATTATGTGCGACAATGCATAAAATGTGGACCCTGTTTCATTTAGAAAACTGTCTGCTTTGTTTCATGAGTCATTAAGATTCGACAGGTCGATTGCCTAACACCTATTCTAAAATGCACCAATCCGGGGGCTGCAGCGTTGCACTTAAAGTACAAAGTAGCACAACTGTGTGAATTTTCAATGAACAATGAATCTACAAAAAAAAATTTCTTATACTGCACATTTTGAAGTTAATTAGTCATTAATTAATGAACAAAATTGATCTTGGTTTTTTGCATTTTCCAAGATCAAGACTGTCTTTATACCAACAAAATCAGGAGAAAGACCGAATATGCAAGACCAAGAGCAAATACTGAAAACTAAGCAAAAAATTATTACTTCTAGTGGATTTATGAGTTAAACTATTTGAAACAACTTTAATATATTCTTTTCTTGGAACAAAACATTTTTAATAATTGAAATTTTTAGTTTACTTTACTAGATTTTAACAATAAATACAAAAAGAAAAAAAAAGGTTGTTAAAGGTGTGTTTGAGCACGGCACTGTACGGGTGCGAAACATGGACGGTGGACGCGGTGGAAAAGAAAAGGTTGAAAGCGTTCGAAATGTGGTGTTACAGCCGAATAATGAGGATACCGTGGATAGAGAAGGTTAGAAATGAAGAGGTATTAGAATGAATAGGAGAACAGAGGACTCTACTGAAGTCAATACGAAATAGGCGAGTTAGGTTAGTAGGACACACCTTCTCAGGCATGAAGGTCTGGTCAGAGACATATTAGAGACAGAAACGGAAGTTAGGAGGGGTAGAGGTAGACCTAGATTAGATTACTTTTCGCAAATAGTTAAGGATGTGGGTTGCTCTAGTTTTAGGGAAATGCAAAGATTAGCGCAGGATAAAAAGAAACGGACTTTACCACTGTTTGAAAAAGGGGATCTACAAGAATGCCCTCGCAGTGTTCTCTGTTCCTATGTGCGAATAACACATGGTTGAAATATAGAGACAAACTAATTTTTTTTTTCGATATTTTTTACTTCTTTCAAGTACCTACCATGTACTATTTTGTTCGCTAAAAGATCAATTTATGCGTTGAAGGAAGGGTCAATTTATGCACTAGTGGAGAGGTAAGTTCTCCAGTTTTCATAACTATCGATAATATGTTCTTTAAAGGTCATGACACGCTTGCATGTATGACAGAAATTTTCAACATTTATTTTGTCGATAAATAGAAGAAAAGTTTGTGCTTGGAACGAATATTAAAAAAAAAAATATAAGTATCAGATTAAATAAGCAAAACCAAGACCCCTAGACCCTATGAGCAAGACCAAGATCAAGACCGAATAAGCAACTGGTACAGTCTTGGTCTTGATCTTAATCTTGCTTTGCTCATCAGTAAAATTAGTATGTCAGCAAGACTACTGGAGACACTAGTAATAATAATACAAAACAAGAACATTGAAAGACTGATTTGATTTCGATAAAATTTACCATAGGTATAGGGGGATAAAAATCGATCTAGCTTTGTTTCTGGGAAAACTAGTTTTCTCCGTGTTTTCACGATTTGACGCACAAAACAACACACTTTTAGAAAATACCACAAATGCCGCGGTAAACGCCATCTGTAATATGATGCTACATTTTAGGATTACGTATGCTCCAACAAGGTCCACTTGTGTGGATATCTACTTGCTGAAACGAATCCCGGCGTTTTCCTCAACGTGATAGGCACGTTACCATAATCAAATAACATAATTCGAAGTGGTTTGTATTCTGTCGAAACTGCCAGGCGCGAATCGCGTATTTGATCTTTTTGGATCTCATCAGCACGTTGCAGGCAGCTCCGACAGAACACAGACCAACTTTTACCTGCTGTCTTAACAGCGCGTTTTAGAAAATACCACGATTGGCGCGATAAACGCCATCTGTAATACGATGCTACATTTTAGGATTACGTATGCTCCAACAAGGTCCACTTGTGTGGATAACACACTTTTGTTTTTTAGTTTTTTACTGTTTGTGAGTACCTACTACTACACTACGTCTCTGTTCAAAAAAATGGTAAACGAAGTTTCTTTCCATTACAACTACCCTTCTAACAAAGACCTTATAACGGTCACGTACTTCGCACGAACGGGACGTATTCTGTTGTAACACGACACCCTTAAAGACGCATTCAAATCACCCGGGGTGTCTAAATTGCTCTTAAACGTGCATTTCGTCGAAATTACTGCCATCATTTTTCAGCTCCGGTCGCACGACTTGTAGGTATTAAGCCACCCTGTCGTCGTACCTCCCTAAACAACCAAAGTTCCCATCGCTTAATAAAACGCTCACGGCTCTCAGACAATTTTTTTATTAGCAACCAACCCCCTGTCGTCTTACTAAAATAAATAATTTTTAAGCGGGTAGGTACCTGCTTATAGCGTGTTGTGCATGACACCGCGACAACAACATGTGCTGCAAATACTGGAATCTCAAAAAAGTAATGGTTTGTATGGATCACTGGGGAACGAATAGAGAATACTCCAATATTTTAAGAAGTACTTTTCATCGAAAACAAGGCTTTTGGTGAGGTTCGGTTAGGTTAGAATTAAAAGTATTGTAATCAAAATTGACTATCAAATAGAAAGACCAACGAGATTGAGCTGAATGATTAAAGTTGTAATGGAAATGGAAGTTCGTACCAAGTCCAAAACTATAATGATATACAGGGGCGCAACAACGTTACAATTTGACTGGGTACTCACCAAAAAAAAAGTTCTCATAATATATAAACTCATCATCATAAGGTCATCAGTCCTAAGACTGGTTGGACATGTACCTCCACTCTTTCCTATCCTGAGCTAAACTTCGCATTTCCCTAAAACTAGAACAGCCCACATCCTTAACCATTTGCGAACAGTAATCTAATCTAGGTCTACCTCTACCCCTCCTAATTCCTGCTTCTGCCTCTAATATGTCTCTGACTAGACCTTCATGCCTGAGAAGGTGTCCTACCTACCTATCTCGCCTATTTTTTATTGACTTC
>NW_020440034.1:8055-8432 GCF_000699045.2 Agrilus planipennis
TTTGAAAATTTCACCTACTTTTCTGAAAATTGTCCTATAATACATAAATTTTTTGAACAAACTGTAAAAAATAGAAAAGGAGACTGTGACGTGGAAACAGTAAAATAAGAACCTGCCCCAATAACCACAACAACTTAAAAATTGCGGACACGTGTTTCACTCATTCACATTGTGAGCGCAAGACTTACGTTGAGGATGCGAACAATGTGAATGATCGAAATACGTGTCCGCAATTTTTAAATTGTTGCGATTATTGAGGGAAGTCCTTTTGGTTGTTTTATCAAAAGCTTTAAATTGCTTTTATTGGACTTGTATGACTTTTATGATAAGATAGTTGAAAATATTTCTACAAATTTTCCTATTATACTACGCCGTAT
>NW_020440035.1:0-1778 GCF_000699045.2 Agrilus planipennis
ACTCCAAGGTACTTCTCTGCCCTCCAATCCGAAGGGGCAGATATTAATCCACTTGTATTTTTTTGTGAATACTATATACTTACTTCTGTCATCATCGGAGTAAATACATCAACATTCTGCACAAGTCTATAAGGGTGTTAAAGGAAAGACTTTAGATGACAACAAGGATGTTATTCTTCTAGCATACCATCTGCAAACAGAGTTGGATTGTAGATCTTAAGTTGATATGGTCGTCACATGTAAATTAGATTTCAATTAATAATCTTGCCGTGAGTTAAGTGTCTCTCTGGTCTACAACTTGAGCTCCGTATGAGTTTCAGATTTAACCTTTTCTTGCCTATCCATTTTTTGTCCGAAAGTCTTTTGTTGTTTGGGCCTTTTGGAAGGCATTAAACTCTCAACGGTCAGTTAGGTTTTTTTGTATGCTTCTTCTGGCCTGTTTAGTTGTGTATGCATTTTGCGTCTTTTTATATCAAAATCATTATATGATCTTCAGCTCGAAGATTCGTTGGGCACGTACATCCACTTCTTCCACATCTCCCTTATTTCAAATTTTATTTTTATAGCGGAAAATGTATTGACTTTGTGGAAGCCCATCAGGATCATTCCACCGTTCCTCCCTGAAGAGGAAAATAAATATTTGATTGGGAAATGGCAGAGCCCTGGGTTTTCTTTTGTACGCCCCAGATACTGAAAGGGAAATGATACAGGCTTCTCTCATCCTTTTAGTTCCTGTGTTCACCGTGGTGACGCCTTCCCTGTCTTGTTCCGTCTAGAAAGAAGCTCTTTATTAAACGTACAGGTTCGTCTACGGGTCTTACCACCATAAGTTCCTTCTTAGTGAGATAGTAGAACTTCCTTACCTCTCTTTGTAGAGTTCTCTGGGTAATCTGGAGTGAGGAGTTATCTGAAGACGCAGCGTCAATTTTCATGTTTTAAAAATGTAGAACTCATAAAAGGTCTCACAAGTAGCCTTCGAAATATAAGATCCACCCCTGTAAAGCCCCACCTACAGGAGTAAGATTGAGGTACTCGACCACGAACTCGGTAGTTATTAATGTGAAAATTTGTCGAATTGTTTACCCACTAGAAACTACCTCCGGTTAATGAGGGAAAATTGTTGGTTTTGTCACACCCTCGCCAGGAATTGAACCCGAGACCTTTGACTTTACGCACCAATGCTCTGACCACTAAGCTACGAGAGGTGACAACAGCAACGTTTTTTTTGTTTGGATTATTCTCGAGGAGGGGAAATCATCAAAAGGTACCCCCTGAAGGGGGGTAGTGTCGGATTTTTACCGACTAAAACCCGTCCTCGAGTGGGGACATAAACTCTGAGAGTTACTCATCCCTGGGAAAAGAATGGAAGGTTGGGATTAGAGAGAGGGTTGAGAAGGGAAAATGGTTAAGCGTGGCGGGGATTGGGAGAAGGGGAGAACCGTTGAAATAGGTGGTCTACCTCGGAAGTGATGGGTGGATACTCGCGCTCAAAAGCGGAGAACAGCAGTAACAACGACAGACCGTACTTAGGTCATAGATCTGTCAAACTTTTGTAATTATATATACTGTATATACTATACGAGGGTGGATTGATAAGTTTCCGGCCTAACCAAGAGATGACGCCACTAGGCCTACCTTGAGGTGACATTCTATAGTACCATCCTTGGATAGCTTGTAGCTATAGTTTCAGCCCGATCTCCTTGCTAGTGTAGGTTTGACAGCACGCTGAACAAGACGCCTCTGTGGTTTTCGTAAAAATGGAAAAGCAGGAAAATCGT
>NW_020440035.1:2773-6114 GCF_000699045.2 Agrilus planipennis
AAAACGAGATTTTCAGCTAATTTTTCATTTTTTCCTCGATAACCATTTAGTGAATTTGAATAACCTTACGCTAAAGTGATTCTCCAGAGTTCAAGTTACTTATTATAAAAGTTTGAAATTTCTGGTAGCTTTTTTTCTGTTAATAAAAATAAATTTAATCTGTTCGGTTACACAAAAAATTTTTTCAACTTTTTAACGGTTTAGTGAATCGATTTGTAATTTTTACAGGAGTTTTAGAATTGAATGAGGAACGTTCTTCCAAATTTTTATTTGTTTCGTAGCATGTTTGCCCTACATATACCTAATGTTTCATGTAGGTGCCTTTGTGTAGTGTGTATGACAAAACAGCCGCGGACGATCTGACCTGAAAAAATCTGACTTGCCCCCCCCCTAGGGCAGAAGCTGGATGCGCCCATGAATTTTGCTGCATTCAAAATCGATTCAGCTAATAATCAAACGTTTATCGTACCTGCTAATAACTAATCGAATTTTCCGTTCACTTAGAGAAAGATACAGCGTGGCCGATGCTCACAAACGACAATCGGATTATGGCCGGTGGGTTACCGTAGATAGTGATAGGAAAAATTGAATACTTTTAGGAATCGAGTACCTTGTACTCAAGTACTTTTGGGAATCGAATACTTTTCCGAGTACCGAGTATATACCGAGTCCTATCGATGCGCCTCTCCGGTAGAAGGCAGCTTCAGCGTCTTAAACAGAAATTTCAATATTCTTTTTCAATATTATTTATGCATTTGTTTATTTTTATGATGCCCCAGGCCGAAACTGAGAAAAATGGGTGTGGGAGTTTGGTTGATCTTCTAGACCAGCAAAAAAATGTTCTGTGCGATTGGAGCTGGAAAATTGAACATTAAAAAGTAAACTAACCTAATTACCCAACTCTAACCTAACATAACGTAATCTAGAATAGTTATCGAGAGGTATTTNTGTCGAAACTGCCAGACGCGGATCGCGATTTCGATCTTTTTGGATCTCATCAGCGCGTCGCAGGCAGCTCCGACAGAACACAGACCAACTTTTACCTGCTGCCTTAACAGCGCGTTTTAGAAAATACGACAAATGGCGCTGTAAACGCCATCTGTAGTACAGTGCTTCATTTTAGGGTTACGTATGCTTCAGCAAGGTCCATTTAAATATATGGATATCCACTTGCTGAAACGAATCCCGGAGTAGCTCACCTCAACGTGGTAGGTTGAAGTCGATCGAAATCGCGATCCCCGTCTGGCAGTTTCGACAGAATACAGACCACTTCGAATTATTTTATTCGATTATGGTAACGTGCCTATCACGTTGAGGTGAGCTANAATTTTTGCATTTAAATGATTCTAAATTGATTCAAAATACCCGCTAAACTTGATTTGGTTTTTTGGTTACTTATTACTTCTAGGTAAAAAGGGTTTTTATGAAAGGACAATACCTATTCAAATTAATTACTTTAAGAAAAGGTATATTAAGTTTTATATCCGAGAAGAAAAGTTAAATGAAAATTCAATAGGTTCCGAAAAACAATTTAAGGATAAATCCGCAGCATTGAAAGAAGAATTATGAGGAACAATTGGTCAATATAGAAAATAAACTTGAATATCAAATTAAAGAGACTGAGATTTCATTATCTGTCATAGATATCGACAAAAATATTATTTACATCTATACCATGTATAAATAAAATAGTTCGAAGTGGTCTGTATTCTGTCGAAACTGCCAGACGCGGATCGCGATTTCGATCTTTTTGGATCTCATCAGCGCGTCGCAGGCAGCTCCGACAGAACACAGACCAACTTTTACCTGCTGCCTTAACAGCGCGTTTTAGAAAATACGACAAATGGCGCTGTAAACGCCATCTGTAGTACAGTGCTTCATTTTAGGGTTACGTATGCTTCAGCAAGGTCCATTTAAATATATGGATATCCACTTGCTGAAACGAATCCCGGAGTAGCTCACCTCAACGTGGTAGGTTGAAGTCGATCGAAATCGCGATCCCCGTCTGGCAGTTTCGACAGAATACAGACCACTTCGAATTATTTTATTCGATTATGGTAACGTGCCCATCACGTTGAGGTTAGCTACGCCGGGATTCGTTTCAGCAAGTAGATATCCATATATTTAAATGGACCTTGCTGAAGCATACGTAATCCTAAAATGTAGCACTGTACTACAGATGGCGTTTACAGCGCCATTTGTCGTATTTCCCACCATGTATAAAGTTTAGCTGTAAACTTCGCCAGTTAGCAACTGTATGAAATGAGGGCCACTGATGGAGGATTTCTAAAAGGAGATCTGGAGTATTATAAAAGTCACTCAGCGCAGCTGCAACAGCACTGGGATTTCCATACGAAATCGTTCGAAAGCTTACTGTCGAAGTGCGGTTTTTAATAGAAGATGGCCCTCCCAGTTTACAAAAATAATTACGAAAAATGTCATCGTTCAGATATTGCTATCATTTTTGATACCATTAACTTTATATCTTCATAATTATTTTTGAAGCTTGGACCGGTCGGGCGGTATAGGGGCGCTCAAATGTCACAAGCGTTAATAATACTCCCTACAATAGTGTCCTCATGATTATTTATGAATTATTCAATATTTTTTTGTTAACTTAAAATATTAAAACTCTAAGCATTTTTAAATAGATACAATTAAATTATCTTTCATTAGAAATTTATAAAGAACGAAAACAAGTATCGATGTGAAAGTCGATATACGTCTACAAAAATGAAAATATATATTTGTGGATTGGCACTTTATTCTTTGCCCCGGAAATGCTCCATTTAAAATAAAAGCACCCAGCTTTCTTTTTTTTACGATCATATTAAATGTATTAAAAGTTACTTTTATGAAGGTGTATGTTCCCAAAGCTGATAAATTTCAAGTTGTTTGATTCAAGAACAAAATTTTAGTAAAAATATTAATGACAAAAAAAATATATCGGGAATCAGAAAAACTACAACTTTAATTTTTTTTAATTCCATTTCCTGTAAATTTTTTCTAAATCTTGAAACAACACAATTGTATTGTTATTTTCTATTATGGGGACATGGAGATATTAAACTCATACAGCAATAACAAGCAACAGTAAATTATTGATTTTAAACCCACCTCCTAACTTGAGTGCGAAACGTCTGTTCTAATTTTTCACAATAAACCTTATATCCAACATTGGCTAGACTACCAATAGATTATTAATAGCACTGTCACACAGAATAGATGTTTTTAAGGTCTATGAATTCAAATCCTGAATAAAGTTAACCCCAGCACGCCAGTGTTTGGACATAACCTCAAAAAACACTCCAAAATCAACTAAAACTGTTAAACATGATAAT
>NW_020440035.1:8728-10686 GCF_000699045.2 Agrilus planipennis
AGCAGTATCTATTATTTGCATAAATTTTTAATTTGTCACACTCTTAAATTAAACGGCTTTTCACACAGATTAAAACGATTTTCTGCAACTTTACAAAAAATATGCGCAAATCTCATGTCAGTCAATAATATCGACTTGTATTACCTATTTCATTTCTAGTATCATCCCGAAGTTTAGTGTTACATTATTATTACTGTAAGCATGTCTCTTTTTGATCTTGCAGATATGCCACACCTTAAGCTAGGCTGCTAACCTAATGTCTTACTACGTATACGTACATTTGTCTAATTTCCTACAAATGCGATACGATTTTTTTACATTTTTTATCTACCTTGACATCGTCGTCTTCTGACGAAGATATTTTATATAATGTGACAATTATTAAGTCAAAACCAAAAGAAAACGTCTCCACTGGGTTCATGCCTAGTATTATGGTTGCTTTGCAAAGGAAAATTTTGTAACAACAGTTGCATTAATCTTGTTCCAAATTTTTGTCTAAGAAATTTCAGTAGTCCTCCTGTTACTATACTCTGATAAAGTGTAATTACATTGCTGAGGATGTTTCTCTATCTCTTAGATAAATACCTAATATAGTTTAATTATTATCATCTTTCGTTTTCTTTGCTTTCGGAGCACTTGTCACAACAAACATAAGATAATTTGTTTTTTCTGGTGAGTAATGCAAATATTGCGTAAATCAAATCAATAAACACAAGAAGATTTCATTACTTCAATGTTCTATGCAGAAAAAATTTGTGCTAGCACTACAGACAAATCGCCACCACTGATATTGCTATAACAGTATTTATATTTAAATAAACCAACGAATTGTTATATTTTAAGGAAGTTTTGTATCAAAGTGAATCGAGAATTTACTAAACGTCCAAATGATCATAATTCAGTTATGTATTGAACAAGAAATTTGACGAACATCGACTGAGTACGCTCTTATTCAATCAAAAATTGTTATAAAACGGAAAAGCGCTAAATAGATTTACAGCACGATCTACATTATTTACAACAGGCTGTTATAGAGCAGGGGCTGCAACGTAAAGAAGTAAATATTAGGAAGGGCGTTAGACAGGGATGCACACTGTCGCCGTTACTTTTTAATCTATACATCGAAGACGTGATCAACATCATTAAAGACATTAAAACTGTAGGAATAGATTAGTATGCTCAGATTTGCAGATGATATAGCAGTATTAGCATCTAGAAAGGAGGAGTTAATGATAGCTTAGGTAGAAGTGGCTGATTTTAGGTATCTAGGAAGTCAGATAAGTCAGAAAGGAAGAAGTAATAGGGATATAAAGCAGTGGATAGCTCAGGATCGTGTCGATTTGAATAAAAAGAAGTCACTTCTATGCTCGCAAACGGTTAATTTAAAAATTCGAAAAAGGTTGTTAAGGTGTATGTTTGAATCGCGGAGCTGTACGGGTGCGAAACATAGACGGTGGTCCTGCGGAAAAGAAAATGAAGTATTAGAAAGAATAAGAGAACAGAGGACTCTATGGAAATCAATAAGAAATAGGCGAGATAGGTTGGTAGGACACCTTCTTAGGCATGAAGGTCTAGTCAGAGGCGTATTAGAGGTAGAAACGAGAGTTAAGAAGGGTAGAGGTAGACCCATCTTTGATTCATCATCATCGTAAGTTTATCAGTCCTAAGACTGGCTGAACACGCACCTCCACTCTTTCCTCTCTTGAACTAATCTTCGCATTCTCCTAAAACTAAAATCTAATCTAGGTACCTCTACCCCTTCTAATTTCCATCTATGCCTCTAGTATGTCTCTGACCTAGTCTGAGAAGGTGTCCTACTAACCTATCTCACCTACTTCTTATTGACTTCCTTAGAGTCCTCTGTTCTGTTACTCTTTCTATTACCTCTTCATTTCTATCCTTCTCTATCCACGGTTTCCTCTGTACTGTTCGCAAATAGTTAAGGACGTTCCAAAAAA
>NW_020440036.1:0-769 GCF_000699045.2 Agrilus planipennis
AAACAAGTCCTTTTCATGTCATCGAATACCTGGCACGTTGGACTTATACTGTGTTTATCATTGCCATCAACACCAGCTTCGCGCTATTTCAGAATCCTTTATTTCGGGGACTTTGCAGTGGGTGGCCACGCCGTGTCGTAATCGTATGAATTATTGTACGAAATTTATAGAATTTAATCCTCTCGTAACATACAACGTATAAGTACCTGATGCCATTTTATAAGTATCTACTTTTTTTTTATAAAACTTCAACAACAAACGGATGGTGCTTTTCGAACTTTATTTAGGTGGTTTGTTAGAGAGAGGAGTTCGAGATAGCTTTAAATAAAATGGGAGCTGTATTGATAAAACAGTATTGTATGAAAATAAATAAAAGTAAAACAAAAATACTGGTAGGTATGCAAGGGAAGAAAAAGTAGGGAAAGAGCGAATATAAAGATAGGAGACGAAAATTTAGGAGAAGTGACCTATTTTAGGTATCTAGGAAGTCAAATAAGTCAGGACGGAAGGAGTGGTGTTAATATAAAGCAGAGGATAGCGCAGGATCGAATCGCTAAAGCATTCGAAGTGTGATGTTACAGCCGAATGATGAGGATACCGTGGATAGAGAAGGTTAGAAATTAAGAAATATTAGAAAGAATAGGAGAACAGAGGACTCTATGGAAGGCAATAAGAAATAGATGAGATAGGTTGGTAGGACACCTTTTCAGGAATGAAAATCTAGTCAGAGACATACTAGAGGCAGAAACGGGAGTTAGGAGGGGTAGAG
>NW_020440036.1:1285-6873 GCF_000699045.2 Agrilus planipennis
CAGGTCAATAGATTTTAAAGTGCTGTCTTATAATTTGCTTAATATCGTCCCCTTATAGACAACCAAGTAGGAAAAAAATAGAAAAGAAGTAACCCTTTTGAGCATCCGAAATGCAATGCTTTTTCATGATTTTTGACTTGAGAATACAAGGAAATTCTCCCGAAATTTTTACCGATTTTAAATTGGCAACCCTTTTCGTTTCATTTATGTGTCACAAGGATTCCCCTCCTACGTTGATAGAAAATTACTTATTTTCGATGTATGAAGGTATAAGTAGTATAATATTTTTTGGGGAATACCTCTTTATCCTACAACGCGATGTTTTAGGGGATTCCCCAAGTTGATTAGCAAAAATTTGAATATTATTTTTTCATTAGTTTAACACAGTTTCCTGCAGACTGCTAGTAAAACTGATCTTTGTTAGAGACCAATTTCCATGACATGCAGTGTAGTATACTCGTTCAGAAGCCCAGTATGTAAAACATGTAAATATTACACAATTTCAACAATATTATATACATACCTAATTACATTCATACAAATATACACTGCACCATTTCATCTCTGAAATAACCAACTCAGTGTCATAGTGAAAGGCGGTATATATTATTTTTGCCCAGAGCGGATAAGTCATCAGATATTTGGCGCAGTTTGACCTTTGTAAAGTGTTATAAATATCTATTACCAGTCAAATACCTACTATAACCAATAAATTCAAAATAATATTTGATAATGATGATTTGCTATCAATTCCAAAGGTAGATCTGATATTGCTTATCAGAAACTTAATGACGGGAATTAGGCTTGTTTTAAAGTTGTTTACAAACATTATAATAACAGATAGAGTTATTTCAAAATTGTAATGCAAATAATGGTCTTTGATGATGCTATATTTGAAAATGGATTTATATTATAACGAGCACGAGTGTGTTTGTGTGCGATCGGGCGCACGTGTGCGTGAACGGCTTATCGATTCGCCGACTGGCCGCGGGCGCTTTTCTTCATGTGTGCCGTATTTGTAAATGTGTGTGTCGTATCTGCGTTCTGGGAAAGCAGTTAAACAGTTCAAAGAAAAAAGAAACTATTCGGATGTTTCGAGAAGGCTCCTGAAAGTATACAAAGGAGTATTTAGAGGAGAAGGCGATCGCCGAGAGAAGTAGAATTAAATTGACCGTTGCAGAAGTGAATCCAGAAATAAATTGACATTGATAGAAGTGAAATAAATAGCGCAGTGAATAGTGATATACCAACAGTAGTGTAAATAAATAGAATAATTCATAACCTAAGTTTAGTAATAATTTAATACTGTTTTTAAGTTCTTCAATAATTAGTGTAAATAAATAGTTTTTGTCGTTATCAGTATTAGAAGTTAATTTTGTTAAACCCACGAACATTACAATATTTAAAGATTACGCATACATTAATGTTAAGGGCGAGAATGAAAGAGAGATTGGTAGGATAAGTGGGGAACAAGTATAATGTATGATGGGAAATACGTAAGTGATGTTAGCACATTCTACACGGACAGTAGGTACGTACTTAAATGTTAATTATTCAACATGAGCTTTAACGTAGCTTGTGCTTATGTTTACGCTTATGCTTTAATCTTTTATTNGGATAGAATGGTGAAAGAATCAAGTCAAAGATAAGGAATAGATTAGAGACTCATAACTTAAAAATGCAATAAATTAAAACAAACGTGTACAGGTGTAGATTCGGAAAGAAGGTTCGGTCTCTCCAGAGACAAGCCAGGCTATAAGCTATTAATAGGATGCCCTCCTGGAAGTCCAGGTATAATAACCAAGATAGGCACAGTGATGTCCGTTAGATTTATTATATGTTATAGTCGCGCATTTATACGCCATTTAGAAAACAGAGAGGCTCACTTACGACAATAGGTGTCTCACCTTTCAAGTAACTACAACAGAAACAACAACGAGGAAATTTATGAAAGAAACGGCCTCCGAAGCTGTCGAAAAGAGCACTGTGTATAGACCGAGGGGCGTTTGCAACTGCAGGGGGCAGCATTGTTGTGCAAGGGGCCTGTCTTGTCAAGTGCTCACTGACTTCTCCAAGCCCTCAACGGCCAATTAACTTGATATTCAGCGTACGGAAATGTTATGTGGTTGATATTATTTCTTTGTTATCGGATTCGACACAATGCGCTTTTTGTATTGTGCGAAAAGGGCGTGTGATTTCGTAAAGGTGACGGCACTAAAGCTGACTTTATGTTTGAGTTTAAACTGAATCTCTTGAGAAGATACTGTGCAAACGCAACTTTATTTGCATATATATGTTAGGGTGTTTTTAATTCGACCACTTTGGAAACAGTTAAAAAAATATTCCTCAAATTAATGTTAATCCATGGCGAGTTATCTATATATAAATTTTCACATTAAATTTTTGGCATTAAAAGCCAATCGAGAATAAAATTGTCAACTCTTACTTGAGATATAGATACCTATTTAATAGCTGTGAAATTCATTAATTTTTTTTTCAATCATCAAACACGTCCATAAATTATTTAAGCATCTTTATTAGTACAACAACCATGGAAAGTCAATAAATATATATACTTCTTTATTAGACTTACTAGGTATAGGTTTGTTAAGAAATGCAAATTAGTTGTGTACAAAATGTGATGTACCTAAAGTATTTTATAAAATGAAAGACATTTACAGCAATTAACGGATAATTATCCTGATTCAAGTAGATCCTTCATATCTACAGAGAAATTTGCGATACCATTCAGATTCTCTACTTCTTCCAAAGATCCAAATAACTCCTGTGTTATGTTAAACGCATTTATAACCCATCCCAAAACTTCCTTTATCTATTGCAAAAAGATAACCCATCAGCAGATGGAAACCGTCCACCACGTGCTCGAAAATTGAAAAATCTTCGGAATCGTCGTCGATCTCTTTATCCATTAATCATTTGGGTGCCCTCATTTCGCACGAACGCTGCACCATCTTAGGTGGCCTTACTTCCTTCCATTTATTTGCAGGGTGGTCACACAGCGGTAATCCAGAATACGACGAATGCCCCCTAATAGATGTCACCAGGCGAATCCGTTTAAAAAATTTATGGGTTCGGGTTGTTTCGTCTGTTAAAAAGTTAAATGTGCGGTGTAAACTTCGTCATTGTATTGCAACTACTTGTCTAGGTCTAGGTGAATAAATGTGACTGCAGACTGCAGGTATACTATTCAGATGTGTGTGTTATGTGTTTCTTTCCTTCTTTTCAATAATAGGCGTTTTACAGCGGCAACAACGTGAGACGACCAGCTGTGAAGTAGGAACGGTCTCTAACAAACACTAGCTCGAAATAGGTGGCTCAGTGTAAAGTCACGACCCACCTGGACCTACGAACAAACCATTTCACACGGCTCTCGTGCCTATTCTCAAGTCGGATCTATTTGTTTTGCTTATCCAACTGCTATGCCCATTTTTGCGGTTTATGGTATTAACAGTATTATACCTACAAATGTACCTAATGCTATTCATGTCAATAAGTAGCTATTTAAACTCTGAAAATTGTTGATTCCATATCCACACCATTTATAGTAAATAATGCGTGTCCTGTGGTCATATGTTAACCCCTTAAAAAAAGCGGTGGTGGGTTTGAATTTTCTAGTATAGCTTATTATCTATATATTACTCCGTATTACTGTGTTTTGACACAATGTCACTTATCCATATGTCGACTGTCCTGTCTACAATTCACCGTTTTATATTGCCATTTCTGGAATATTGATGAGTTTTTTTAGAAGACCATGAAAATATCTCGAACCTTCCCGTAATTCTTTTCTTTCGCATTTTTTATCTGCGTGTTTATAAGTGTATTATAATTTATGAGCATGATGCTATGGACTTATTCGGCTCCTTCTGCAAAATGATGCTCTATTTAGAGCCGATATCAACATCCTTTAAAACTTTTATATCACTTATGCTCTACATTTACTTTATATTCTATATTTCAATGGTATGAACACTGTACAGATTATACAAATTAGAAACTATCTAAACTAGTGGAAATTTGATTATAAATAAGAAAAATAAACTTGAACCACCTCCTGGTCAAAAATTTCTTTTCTATATTTATTTGCTGGTCACAAATTCTGTAAGTGTTAGGTATGTGTAAGCAGATATGGTGAGCGCTTTTGGTACTGATGTAAAATTGAATGAAATGCATGTATAATGCTGAGCAATGGCTGTCCGTGCTGATTGCTCGTGGTCAGGGTGGGTGGCCGTGGGGGGCGGCTATCAAGTGGCTGTCTACAGAGCATGTCGCCACCGCCACCGCCTGTTCCCTGATTGATGGCTTCAGTCAAGCGCAACTGATAGTGGGACCACACATCGTCTCCGTGTTGCCGCCCCACGAATGCTCCGCCCCTTTTTACGGTCCCGCCTACGAGCGCGAAGGGTCAGAACTACTCAGAGAGCCAGTCAGTCTACAAGCGATCCCCTTAACTACTGGACATTCATAATGTTTTGCATACTATAGAAAGAAAAACGGTTGTGGTGCAGTGACAAAAAGTGCTTCTTGAACGTAGTTTTGACGCGGACAAGTTTTAGTGCAGTGAAAGCGAAAATGCTTCTAGGTGCCGTCCCCGATGACGAGGCCGCAGGACTGCTCCTGCCGACGGCTAAGGCTACTCGTGCCACGGACTTTTCTATTGCGGCTATAATGGCCAAAGGGGGCAGCTCCCCACAACAGTCTTCTCGTTCCGTCTCCCCACAAACACCTCCACCGGATGTCAGACTTCAAGGTCAGTTAAAATAGTTCTTAGGAAAGGAAATGTTAGATACTTACAATTGTGTTTGTGTTGTGTTCAAAATTATAAACAATATCATTAATACATGTTAATCTAGAAACGTAACTGATATTTGTTGAATTTAATTCAACCAAAAATTGGCGAATTTCAACTCATAAATAACATGCCTATGTAAAGGGGTCTAGTTCTCGAATCATTTTGTGGGAATTACGCTCTATATCTATATAATTTTTCTACTTCAAAAGGTTCAATGATAGATACCTAATATTAACTTTTGAAAACTTTTTTGATTTAGGTAACCAACAAGTGGCTTAAGCCTACGCGAAATTTGAATATTTTAATTTTCTTGTGTTACCTGTTACTATGTTCCTGCCTTATTTAATCAGGTGGACACCTACTTATTAAATTATTTCATTTCATCCACTTGGACATGTTATAGAATATTTAATTTCTCAGAAAAAGTGATATTAGAAATGTATATCTAACGACATGAGTTTCATCAGGTTTTCTTCCATAAGTAGGTACAAACCTATTATCCAAAACTCAAATAAATTGAAAAATTTTTTGAATACGGTATTTGCTTATCAATCTTATCTTCCTTCTGTCAGGAGGTAAATGTGATTATTTTTATTCTACGAAGAAAATTCTAATGAAAATAATAATAACTAGGCACTTAAATCAACCAAGAAGTCTTAATTACCAGTCAAGAGTATATCTACTTCTTTGATTGTGAAGAATTGAAAGCATGTCCATGATAATTTGAATAGCTAACTGATTCAGATTCTTACATATTTACTACAATAGCATCTCA
>NW_020440037.1:0-6731 GCF_000699045.2 Agrilus planipennis
TATAAAAATTGGCATATTTATTAACTTTGGACCCCCATAACTTTTTATGGAGGTGAGACCGCCACGAACTTTTTATGGTACAGTAGTGGGGGAGACCTTTTTCGATCCCCCCCGAAGGGGGTGGGGGCCATCATCTAGACCTTTACCGAAAAAGGAATAACATTACACCAATTAATGGGTAACAGAAAAAGATGCAGACGAGTAGAATTTGAGTATGTTGTCAGCATCTAACTTTAAATACACTTAAAAATTCTCAGGAAATTAGGAATGCAAAGACACTTGTTTAAAGATATAACTCCAACCAGGCAGGTATAAAGTGGATTCTTATTTTTTGCGTACCTAACCAAACTCTAACCGCTGCACCGCTTAATATTATTCGGTTATCTCTTTCCACTTTGTCTGTATTCCTCATGAAGCATTTCCTAATTAAAGAAGAGCGTGTTCAAAACACAGCAAATGACTAGAGTCCCAAGTAGAAACAAGAAAGAAGATAGTCCATTCTCACAGATTATTTATTGCGAACTTTGCCAATTTGGATCGCCTCGACCGTAGTCATGTTGCGATCACATCATGCCCAGATTTACTTAGTTCATTTCGGTTGTTTAAACGCTTGGTGCTTGTAAAACGAAGACAACTCATCCTTTCCCGTATAGGTGTATCAGAGTGTCTGACGGTAGGTTTAGACTTAGACAATAAAGCACTGTTTTGTGCCGCCGGCTTCATAACCGCATTATTTATCATATCCCAGAGATCTGCCCGTTATTCTGGGTTAACGTTTTGCAGCCTTATCGCGAAATCTCAAATACGTAACTATTTGTATGTACGTTTGTGTGTGTGTGTGTGTGTTTGTAGTATGTACGCCTTCAGAATCCCAACGCGAACCGAGGGACGTAGCCAGAGAGCGTCGCGGCGCGTCTCTCACGAGATCTTTTGTTCTACATGTCGTCTTAACTAAAGACTTTATTGTGGATTGTATCTTACGTGGCTCATAAATCTCGGTTCCGAGTTGGCTGGTCTCCTCCTGGGCCTGGTCCGTCTCCCCGCCTACCCCCCCGTCCCTCTTCGTCCCTATAGTCCTTTGGTTTTAGCCCGGAGCTACTGACGACGCTTTTGGCTTCCTTTCGTAAACTTTGCCGGACGTGGACTTTCCTCAAGTAATGTCAACATACATATATTTACGTATACATATGTACATACACTGTAAGTACGTAAAAGCAGCGTGTAAGTTCAAAGTGGATGAGAGTTTATTAGCTTTGCAACGTTATTGTCTTCACCAAGTGTCCTTCCGAATCCTGTGTGTCCCTGCCGAATAATAGTCTTGTTGGTTGAACTTTGTTACAATGCAAAGTTGTTTAACGTGTGACTTAAAGACGGCTTGAAACTAATCGGTTTCAGATCCTTAGATTTCAGTTAACTGTTAGCTAAGACGAATTTTTCCTTAGTTTTATAGGCATTAGAAAAGTAACACTTTCTCTATAGCTTCGCCTTACTTAAGTAGCTTGAGCCTGAATCCTTAAATGTGGATCCATGATCCATCAATTTCTTCCTCTATTGACTCTGTCAAATTATGCGGTTTTTGAGTTATAGGCGAAAAAATATATCATGTTTCATTGTCCTTGGTGACAATGACTTTGAAATATAATTAGGAACCATTCACAGATAAATACTGGTAAGAAACAAGCTTGTGAAGTAGTTTGTATTAATGCCACATGTATGTAGAAAACCCAACATACATAGTGGCAAAGAAGACCAGGTTTCTAGACTGCATAAAATACAAGATCATTCTACAACACGGCCGGCTTATATAAATAGTTGTCGCGAGATCGAGTGAGTAGTACAAGCCAGAGAGTTCGAGAGGATACAAGTGAAGAAGAAGGAGCTAGGAAGTGACAAAGTGTTCATATAGTGGTGAATTGATGATAGAAGTATTAATTAAACAGCAAATATTAAATAAAAGTGGTAATAGTGCAACATGTTTAAATATATGACAAGGAGAAAAGCAGAAATATTAGTAATTCTTTGCAATATTTAAATGAATTACATGAAATCTGTTTTTATCGAAATATGGGAGTTATTTTATTGATATATTGTCGATAGTGTTACAACGTATGAAGGCGATAATTTTGTTTATTAAGTGAGAATAGCAGCAGAATTCAAACTCTTGTTTTTCGTCGAATAGTATTAGACGGGAAGTTTAATATGGATGGTGGATTTCACATAAGTCCGAGGCAATGTGCAGTGAGGACTTGGATTGTCGATTGTGTGCATTATATGGTAGCAAAACTTGGGCAATATGTTAGTTTAGGTCGATTGGTTTCAACGACAGAGAACGCGCGCTTCACTCATAGTCCACATTACCGAACAACTGTTATTATTAGTCCCAATTCGGAATATTTTACGACTAGCATTTGCAAATTGAATGATAAATCGGCTCACCTAAACAGTTTTATTGTAAAAGTTGCGGACTTGGCCGCCTGACCTGGAATAAAACGATCGCATAAACCACTCGTAACGATTCGCCGTTTTACGGTTTGATTGTAGTAAATCGAATCTCAGATTCAGACGAAAGACAGCAACGAGTGGCACTTTGAAATGTTTTAAAATTTCTCGGAAAGGTAGTAAAAAGATTGTTCGGCGACATTTCCTACTTGTTTACAATCGAAGGTGCACAATTTTATCCTTGATCAGCAACTTATTTTATGACTAATACAGACGTCGCGGCATGGCGAACTCCATCTGTGTAGCAATGATTGTGAATTCATTAACATATTTCATGAATAATAAAAAGTTTCATACTAAAACATTAAAGCAAAATTAATTTCTAACACTTAAGGACGTCAATTTTCTGTGAAATATGATCAAAAGACTCAAAAATCAATAATAAAAAATCGGAGAGATATAAATTGGTAGAACACCTCAGACATGAAGAACCAAATAAGTTGGGTAATAAACCTCAAAGTGACCGTCCAGTGGAAGTTTCTGGTTCCTCGTTGGAGCCAGGAATTGATGGACTTTTTCGTGGTGAAGAAGAATTACTGACATGATAGGAACCATTTAGAGTACAGAAAAACGAGTGCAAAATACATTCTTATAGGGGGAGAGGAATTACTAATGCTCATAAAGATTCCCAACTTTCTTTTATTTAAGAAATTGTAGCTTTCTGGATTTATCACTACTATCCTGAAGCCAAAATGGAAAATATCGATGATGTGCACGCTTCTTCAGTATCCGTTCAATTTTTTGTAGGCATCAGTAAGAGTGTAAAATATCACTAGTAAGTGCCAGGTTACAAAAATAGGGGTAGCCCCTGAGCTTAATTTGGAGCAGATACTTCTAAGTGGTAACTGCGTGCTGAAATCATGATCTTTGTTCCTAAAACTGCTTCTGTTATACACTTAAACTTTGGAAAAATTTTGGGAAATTCGCAATATTATAGTTTAGAGTGTCTACAGAGTAATCGGATGACTTTCTCCAATCGTGCAAACTTTTTTATTTGTGGGAATTCCCTGTTATATGTTATATACGAAGGCAATACTTATGTTCTAATATGTACTTGTACATTCAGTTTCCAATAAAATCTTGTTTGAATGTTTGCACACTTTTCGTAAGAGAGAAGGGGGACTAGGTTGGTTTGGTCGGCCTGCCTTCGGGCATCTATTAAATTAAGAGCTTAAAAACGCGACCCCTGCTACCTATAAATTTCCCTCGGCTGCGCGTCCATTGTTGCGCTTGTCCTTTTGTCGCCAAATGGCCTTAAAAAAACAACCTGCACTCCCCGTGAATGAGCAGATTAACTGAATCGTAATTCCAACCCCGTTGCCGTTGCTGCCGCGTGTGTTCGTTGGGGAACAATGGCCCCGCCAGAATAATGTCCCAATATACAATGGGAATAAGTATACCTACTACTACCTACCACGATCTTAACGGGCAGCCAGATGGACGTAAAATGTACCGTTGTCGGTACTCGTCGACATGCATTTACAGCATGTCACACGGGGGCAATTTTCCGAATGTCACCCTAAGCAGAAAGATCCTCATATTTCCTCAAATTGATCTAAATTTGCATGAGTGTGCTACACTATATATACTTTATATTATGTAACAGGTGGATGTGTCTAACATAATTCTGACAGCCAGATCCAGTGGTGCTTACATGGGAAGTATTTAAAGGAACTAAAGTCTGCACCAAGATATATAATATATCTGATCTGTATTTCGGAATATTTGAAAGGTTATATCTGCAGAGTGCATTTCGTGATAGTAATATGCCCCTCACAAAATGTACCCCAGTTAATGAGCCGTAAATGGTTGAGAACACTCGCCAAGTTCGTGGTCGCATCACCTTATCGCAAACGTCAAGTGACGAAACACAAGTACCTACTCGTAACCTTCCTAGCAGCTGGTACGCAAACAAGCCGATCGCACCGACGCCGCGTTACACAATTACGCCAGGTAATCCTGGTCATCATTGGCGGAGCAGTTGGGGCTTTCGGTAAGGTCATTACCCTCATGTGTATGTTACCTTTCCCAAGTCAATGCGAAAGAAATCATTTTAGCTGAGGGGTAGTAAATGGAGTAATCTATACGGGGTATGTTTGGGACATACTGTTTATACAGATATATATACAACGATTTCTATTGCTGCATAGAAAAAAGGTAGGGTACGGGTTAGGTGAACGAACAGATCTTATGACAATGGGCACGGGCGGTTGACAATGTGCACACATGGACGCCTCGGAGTAATGGGGAGATCCCCGTTTTCGCACCCACCGAGACAAATTTATTGTGCACAATAGTCTGCTTACCTCCATTTTTATAACAATGATTCTCGTCATGCATTCTCGCTTATTGGGGAAAAAACATCTGATTGTGCAATGCCAGAAGAAAAGGAGTGACATTTCTTTTTTATTCCTGCAACATTTTGACTTATTAGGTCTTCACTACATTTTCATCCTTTGTGTTATCATATTCAATAGCTAGTGCATCTTTTTGTTTGTTGTACTTATAAAAACGTTGTAAAAACTGTAAACTGAGACAATGTTAACCCTCGAAAAACAAAATTAATAAATGTTTATTACATTGTACGACATTAAAAACAGTCTGTTTATTTAGGCCACTTGCAAAAAGACACAAACGCAAATCTAGTTCTTATTATTTTCCAAAACCTCCCTTTTCTGTCTCTGTACTGGGTCTGGGTCACCCTGTACAAGATATCTCCTGGAAATCGCCCTGCGGAAGATATGTAACTGATGGGGTGCGAAATATGCAGCGGTGACGTAGCATCAGTAATCTTTCGTTGGTACCGCGGTGGTGGCGTCGGGACGCTCTCTCACAACGAAATCGTCGAATACAGATGTTGCGCTAACATTCATAATGTAACACGTGGCTTGTACTTTATTGCAACAGATAAGTCGTGATTTCAGAAAGCGTCGCGACGCCGATGCGGCGCGGTGTAAGCGACGACGTCGACCACCGAATGTATCGTTGCTGCAGAAGTGCACCTTATTGAACAGAGAATATATGATTGCACGAAATCGAAAAGTTTTTGACTGCTACGGTAGGTAGATATACACATACGTGTTCACTTAAATTTATTATATACCGATAGTCATATAACAGGAATGGCAAAAATTTATCCAGTTTTATTACTATTACTATCATCTATAGGTATATTTCAAAATAAGTTTCGTTTTCCATTTGCTAAGACTGTTTCATTCCTGCAAGGCGTAGCACTATGGCAAGAAATTTTTTGAAAATCTGACTTGTGGTTCCAAACGTAGGGCAAACAAATTTGCTTGTATGTGACAACAGGAAAACTGTATGTAGAATTGTATTAATTGTGGACGTGGTTACCATAGAATATTTATTTCCTCTTGATGGAGTTTACACCCTAGGGTTTCAGGTAAATGTGTGAAATTCCTTTCGTAATAGTTGTAGTTCCTTATGCAGATTATAGGCTACGTTTGCTCCATTATCCTGTTAATGTAACCCGAAATGTAGCTTTAAACGGAGATCGCGTTAGAATTCTCCGCACATCTTCTCAAAACCGTAATTTCACACATAACTTTCGTGTATAGGTATATGTATGTAAATACATATATGTGTTTCTATACAATGACGGACGCTATATTCGTTTTCTTGGGAAAATTTTGTCTCAGTGGCATACAATGGGAAGGGTGCAAAGGGGGCCGCGGGCCCCGGATAACGCAAATGTGGGGGGCCACTTCGAATTTATTTATTAGGTGTAATTTATTTAGAGATCCGAAATCTTTACAATTCTTTATAAATCTAAGAACAAAGGCTTTCACGGCCGGAATCCATAGTAGAATGAAGATTCGGGCTTAGGGCCGTGGTCTAAGTGAACTATTCTGTTCAGACGTTTCGTCAGCTACTGCGGCTTACATCCTCAGTGGTAGTGCTGCGTTGATAACGTAAAAATCCTTAGATGAATCCTCAAAATCCTATTGCTATTATGAATGATGTATGCAAATGAAGTAAATTATGGGGACCCTTTGCAAATGCAAAACTTAACCTTACAGGAAGGTCGGCAAATTTAGGCTTCGCCCTGGGTGTGACCTTCAGTTTGACCGGCGCAAAGTAGAAAAGAACAGCACTAGGCCAGAAAAGGAAGGAGACAACTCTTAACCGGTGAGGAGCGTATAATCCGTACAGTACTGCACGGAAAAATTGACCTATTTATCCACTAAAATTGCATTGCTCAAATGTGCTGT
>NW_020440038.1:0-1797 GCF_000699045.2 Agrilus planipennis
AATTTTTGTAGGGTAGGGTTAATTTCAATACATTAAAGTTAATTAATTTTTAAGCAGTCGAAATGTGGTGTTACAGACGAATGATGAGAATGCCGTGGACAGAGAAGGTTAGAAATGAAGAGATTTTAGAAAGAATAGGAGAACAGAAGTCAATAAAAAATAGGCGAGATAGGTTGGTAGGACACCTTCTCAGGCATGAAGGTCTAGTCAGAGACATATTAGAGGCAGAAGCGGAAGTTAGGAGGAGTAGAGGTAGACCTAGATTAGATTCGCAAATAGTTAAGGATGTGGGTTGTTCTAGTATTAGGACCGAGCGGCATGGCCTAGAGGTTTAGACCATTGCTTAACATTCGGGAGGACGCCGGTTCGATTCCGGGTCCGTCTGCCTTGGTCCAAGTTTTCCTGTGATTTCCTTGGATCACTTAGGTAAATGCTGGGGCAGTAATATTCCACAGATAATCTTTCATTCTCTTCTGTCTTCATTTCGACCGTCTCATCTTTCTCATCCGAACCACCACCCACTCATCCCCACGATTCCTGAAAGGAGACCGAAGAGGGCTTTTCGCCCTACCTTTCGGCGTAGTCCGGAAGAACTGCCCTTCCACCACCATTAGTGGTTGGTGGGAATGAAACACCTAAAAGTTTTTTCTTGGGGTTCACTTTCCAGTCACGCTCATACATTCCTCTCCTGTCGACACTTCACCACATCTCTTACGAATTGTTAATGCTTCGGTATAGCTATTAAACCGTCCTCGTACATGGCAGTTCAGCGCACATAAGGTTAATTTACGAAGGCCTGCAATTAAGTTAGTATTTTAGGCAGATCAAAGGAGTGAACCTACTGTATAGAATCTTTGCACTGTACCTGAGCGAACAAACGATGACAATTTTCTAACATGAATTGTATAAAATTCTCTCCAAAGTTTTGCTTTTCAGCAAGAGGTGGTTAATCTTGTGGGAGGCCTGGCAATTCCCATACAAAATCTAATGCAGTTTATTTCCGAAACATTGACTTATTAAAAGAAAGATGTTTTATAGATAGTAAAGTTACTTTGGTAAAAGGTTATAGTAAAATTACAATACTGATGTTGTAGATATTATTACAAAACGGTTTTGCGTTAAAACATTCTACACTTTTTTGTAAATCACACACACAGATATTTTCATATTGGTTAAGGATGAAGCTTAAAGTACACTAGGATCCGAAAATTCTGTCATGCATAAAATTGTTCTATATATACGTACGTAAGTGTGATCCACGAGTTCTTAGCCTAACGTAGAAGGATAAATAAAAACTGAAAGAAAATAACATTATTTTTTGATATTCTCTCCCTTTATTTCAACACATTTTTCAGAACTTTTGATTAATGCTCATGTGCCACTATAAAAACATGCTGAATCCTTACTAACAACATCCTATTCCCTCTCACATCAGATTTCAATTTTGAAAACAAAAAATAGTCTGAGAGGGCCAGTTCAAGACTATAAGGAGGTTGATTTATCTCTATGAAACCACACTCCTCGTCTGCAGACTTCGAAATCGCAGTTGTATGGACTAGAGAATTGAAAAATTCTATGGAGTTGGCCTTTACTATATGTAAGTCGATCATATTGATTTTTCTTTTGAAATAAACACTTGAAAAATAACTTTCACTAAATATATTTATATTGAAGCTTGACAAATTCGTTTCAACCTACAAGGTCATCTTCGGAAGAAGGTATTATATCTTCAATTCAATGTAAATATATTTAGTGAAAGTTATTTTTCAAGTGTTTTATTTCAAAAGAAAAATCAAT
>NW_020440038.1:2532-3496 GCF_000699045.2 Agrilus planipennis
TCCGATAATTAAGTTAACGACTACTTACCGATTTTATTTATCGAAAATAAATATATATTTATAGTGCACTTCAGTACTTCAGTAAATTAAAGATAAAATAATTTAAGAAAGAAAACACATATCAGTTATGAAATGTTCAGTTATTTAATTTTAAAATGGCTTCCCACTACCTTAACAAATTCAATGTTTGGAAATTCATGTGCGTCTAGCTTTTTGATGCAATCATCTAGAAAAACTTTATTAGTTTTAGTTTGTCCTGTATTTGACCAATTGAAGGGTAGTCTGATAAAATTATTATTGTTATTGTGGTGTGTCTATAATATATGAATAATATTAAGATTAATATGTGATGTGAGGCTGTATTATTTAAACAACTCTTTATGAGTTTATAGTGGTAATTACCACTCAAGATCCGCCGCCGTTGGGAGGCAATTGATGTATAATTAGAAGGGAATTCGACATACCGAAAATTTTAACCCTAATTGAAAAAGGTTTATGGGAGGGAACTAGGCATTATCCAAACGGTTTATATCTCTCGACTTTACCCTATATTAAGGTAATATAATGTATAAAAAATAGATAGGTATTCGCAGTAGCAGTTTCTTGTTATTATTTTAAGGACACAATTTTTGTGTAGGTATATCAGTTCAGATGAATAAAAGTACAAATATACGCACGATTTGCGAGATACGACCTCTGACAAATTGGTATACTTGCAATATTTTTTTTTGCTAGAATATAAGAAAGCTCTAAACCATACAGGTGTATGTATAAAGTAACAGAACCTATATTAATGGTACGTATTATCCATGTCGTTTAGTTAGTGAAATATCTTTCCTAGAAATATTTGTATGTCCGAGAACTCATTATTCTCTAGGAAATTGTAGCTAAAAGTACAGATAAATTCAATTCCGGCCCTGGTATAGAAATACGGAGCGCAACGTTGCACTCAATCACCTGGTGA
>NW_020440038.1:5964-6791 GCF_000699045.2 Agrilus planipennis
TCTATAAATTTTTACTGCCACACTTAATATTGCATTATGGAAAAACCAAAAAAGTTGTTAGGTTAAAATCATAAGGTTACGGCAGGTAAAGAACACGAAACGAAATATTTATACTGCCTGACTTTATAAATAAAATTAAATAAAATAAAAATAAATATTTAAGAAGAAATATGGTTCATTATGGCAAAAATAGGTCAACCTTAAATGGCGATATCTCGATAACGGTTGGTTATACGTAACTCAAAAGAATGGCAAAATTTGTGATTTTTCATAGGCTTTCTTTTTTACTAAGTTTTATGTATAACTAAAACGCCTCAAAAAGAAGTTACTGAAAAAAAAAGAAAAACTAATACTAAAACTAGTAAAAGAATTTTCCAACAAGGTATTTATTTAAAATTTAATTTCCTAGATGTTATAAAAACTCCTAAAGAACATAATGTTTGAGTTAGCGTGAAAAGCTAACGGTGCATTTTTGAGATCTAATCGAAAAGCCCATTAAATCTCAAGAATGCACCCTCATATTTAGTAGCGCTGTGTAATTTTATCATTTTTGGTTATCGAAGTGATATATTTAACAGTAAAAACCCATGGACACAATTATTCCTTACTAATGCTTCTTTTTGAACATTTCAATAGTTTGTTATTATTTTTGTAAATGCAATGCCTTCAAAAAAAAAAAATTAAAAATAGAAACTTTCCTCAACTCAAACTTTCTCTAAGGGAAGTTTGACCATAAGTTACTTTGAGAGATATTGTTTTATTAACAGTCGAATTTCTTTTTTTACAGAAATTGCCAAAGTGAGGGCAAGTCTATTTCAAATAAATGG
>NW_020440039.1:0-6738 GCF_000699045.2 Agrilus planipennis
CAAGGTCCATTTAAAAATATGGATATCTACTTGCTGAAACGAATCCCGGCGTAGCTCAACTCAACGTGATAGGCACGTTACCATAATCGAACAAAATAATTCGAAGTGGTCTGTATTCTGACCTTGTTGGAGCATACGTAATCATATAATGTAGTGTCGTACTATAGATGGCGCTCACCACGTCATTTGTGGTATTTTCTAATGAGTCAGTGTTAAAATTCAAAAACTACGGCTATTTAATATGTTTTTGGATTATCTTTTAATTCTTTTGAAAGAAGCAGCAAGTTGTAGCATTATTTATTATGAAATATGTAATGTTTTAATGTAAAGGTACTATTATTAAAACGGTTAAAATCAATGTTTTATTACAATTAAAACAGCAATTCCCGTTATATAGAAAACACATTCCTTTCGGAATTTTCACACGTTTTTGTCTAGAAGCAACGAGCTGCCACTAATTGAACCTTCGTCTCCATAATTGGCAAACATGATTGAACAAATCTACAACACTGCAGAAGTGCACATAAATAATCGCAGGTGTGACACTGTTTCGCTCCTGTGCTCTGATATTTTATGTGAGAAAGATAAACTTCTGCAATTCCGAATATTAAAATCCACTGCAAATTCCACTCAATGATGAGCAACTAAAGAAATTATTTACAGACTTGTGCTGATATTATTGGACTCAAACAAAAAGCTTGCAAAATTTTCATCATAGGTTGTGTTTGTTACCCGCATTGATAATTTTGCAAATGGAGAGATCTCGGAAGGGGGAGGATGACCTTGTAAAACTAAATATTGTTAATTGTATAGGTACATATTATGCGAGCTTACACAGGTTAGGTTGGGTGCATGGTTTGGAAAATATTAATGTTATCGGACATTATTAATATTTGAAAACTTGAAACATTTCGTTTGATAATAATAATCTGCACACATCTGTAAATTCATTTATAATTGATTACTTTAATATCTTTCCAAGCATTAATTAATGTTTAATATATAAATACTTTAAAATTAAAAGCAATATGTAAACATTAAATAAGCAGGTTGATATAACATAAGAAATAGTCTGAGAATATTGTGATTTCTTGTGAAAACACGCCTATTTTCATTAATTATCTGACAAACAAAAATTAAAAAGAACAACAATAAACTACGCAATTTAGACTGCGATTAAATTGACTGTGGCAGTTCAAACCTTGGAATACTGATTTTCAGCAGATAGAAATTTTGAAGTTTGTAGTCTAGTTAACCTTGAAGATCCCATCCACTCTATTGGGGAGTGTTAAATACGCATAGATACACGTAACTCGAATGAGGGAGTATAGGAAATAGTGCATATGGAAGACAAAATTTGTTATTAATAATTGGTACTAATACTTGTAAAACTGTATCATTTCTTTCATTTTTACATAATTAATTAAGATTTTGCGTAAATACAAATGGAAAATCAGGTCAAGAATACTACATTTTAACGATCTACAAAGACATTCCCAAATGCTACATGAAATGAAGTGCCACAAAGTTAAGGCCATTAATGTATTTTAACGAAGCACTAAAATCATCTCGCATCACTTCAGAAAGGTAGGTATTACATATTTATACTTTGCGTGTAAGTTTACTCTGTTTTATTTAAAATATAATGACCCTGCTTGTACATCTTCACTATGTGTTTAATTCCGCAAACATTTCGAGTTGTTTACGAGCCGTAAAATTAGCTAACTGCAGCAATGAATGCTTGTATATTTATAAACGTACAGAAAGCGTCAAAAATTTTATAATGTACAAAAAGTGTTCTAGTTTCTAAATATGCATGTGTCATTCACAAATATAGTCGAACTTTTGCAACTCGTACCTCTACAACTCCAAATCCTTTCAATCTAGAATACTTTTTGTTCTCTAAAGATGCATATTATATGTTCGTTGAGGTTATGTATTAGCACCAATAATCTTAAATTGCTACCAACCGTTTCTGCCGTTCGGTAAGAGTACATTACGTATCGAGGGAAGAAACAGGGTTATTTCAGAGTGCATGTGAAACAAACATACAGGCTGAGACAACCCTGTTTCTTCCCGAGGTACGTATACTATTTTTTGTCATGTTTGTGCGGAAAGCTCGTCATTAAATTGATAGTTGGCGAAATAAGAGTAAATGATTGAGAGGTTAGAAAGTCAATTTCATTGTCATTGAACAACTGATTTCTGCGCATGCCCATAAACTTCAGCGCTTGCTCAAAAGACTAATTTCATTGCCTCCCGACTAAAACACGACTGAAAAGAAGCCATTTCTTCCCTATTTCATAGCACGCAAAATGAGCTTTCCGCGCTTACATGACAAAAAAGTACCTACCAGTTTTCGAGTAATCTAGCGCTGAAGCACATGTATATGTCTAAAATAGCATATTCAGATGTTATAATTGTGAATAGTCACCGACACATTTTGATTTCTCAGTCTTTACCATTCGATTGTAAGTATTACAAGTGGACTTAAGAGCAGTAATACACACGCAGGAGTTGTGCTTCGAACGAAAAAGCAAAGCAGAAATTTTTCTTAACTCAAATTTTCTCTAACTCATTGTCAAACATAATTGGCTGCGATGCGAATTACCTAGGGAAATTTGACCACAATTGATTAAAAATAAATCATAATATATATTACAGATCGTTTAACTAAAAATTCAACCAAAAATTATTTTTATTATAGTGCTGTTTGTTAAACTGCAATTTTTACAATTCCGACTTATTTATTATTTAACGCAATATTACAATAATCATAGCAATAGTTTTAGGAATTAGTTTAACATAATTCATTTTGATGATTACTGTACACAACAAGTAATCTGGCGCTTGTCATTTGCTTGACGCCTGTTCGACAATAGCCAAGTCGTCGTGGCACGGCGTCGCGATGCACCTACATACCAACGTCCGAAAATAGACCGCCGTTGGAATGTGAATAATGAATGAAAGTTAGAGCCGCTATTTTCGGGAAACCCCAACGATGCATATTTACTACATCTAGGTAACACTAATGCACGCATCACGCAACAATCCAACAGTGACGATTACAATTACTAGTTTGCTTTACGTCCCGACAAATGAATTAAACCGAAAACACGCCCTACATATTATCTTTAATAATAAAAGAATAGGTAGATACCAATTTTTAATTATAACTTAAATCAAATTTGCCTATTATAAACACAAAGACAATGTAATTTACTTATATCCATATACACGCGTATGAATAAAAATGTGTGTGGTAGTAGACCCGAGTCTCCTTTTGTGCACTAAGGTGCTTGCATGTCTGTTGTCGCGATGTAAGAAAAAATTAACTAAAAAATGTTTGAAATCTCCTACAATATATTCGAAAGTTCCCCAATTTGGTAGGTCTGCGGGATTACGGGTCGACCAGCAACTACCAAACACCCGTTAAGTGGAAATGTACTTGCTCTTTAGTGTTTCTAATGTTGTCCTGATCTAGAACGTTCTCGAATATCTAGGTTGTCCACAAGTAGAATAATCTAGAGTGAACTGGACCCGAATTATCGAGAACGCTCTGGAATGTTTAGGACCATTATGTTTGGATAGTGGAGCTGGTTCTGACGCCAAATTACAGCATTTTCATATAATACGGATTTCGATCATCATCATCATAAGGTCGTCAGTCCTAAAACTGGTTGGACACGTACGTCCACTCTTTCCTATCCTGAGCTAAACTTCCCTAAAACTAGAACAACCCACATCCTTAACTATTTGCGAACAGTAATCTAACCTAGGACTAGCTCTACCCCTCCTAATTCCTGTTTCTCCCTTTAATATGTCTCTGACTAGACTTTCATGCCTGAGAAGGTGTCCTACCAACCTATCTCGCCTATTTTTTATTGACTTCCATAGACTCCTCTGTTCTCCTTTTCGCTGAGTGTCCTAAAAATAATCAGAATTTCTCCAGTTTGGTGTGCGTTTAGGTTTGCGAATTGCCCCTAAACACCCGTTTAGAAAAATTGATAATGTAAACGAAGCGGTTGTCGTTACTCGTTATCTAGTGCCTAATACATATGCGACTACCTTTTTTAACGTAACAAGTTCTTTCCCCCTATCAGTCACTGTGAGCTCGAAACTGTTAACACCATTGCTTCGAGTGGTCAAAATTCACTTTTGTGAACAATTTGTTTAATCACTTTTTTTGTGTTAAACATTGTTTGAAAAATTAAATTTAAAGGAATTGTTTGTAAATAGGTAAATAGATATGAAACACATCGTACACTTTAGCGTAAGAAATTCCTGATACTAACTACGTAATACAACTTTGCCCTGTGCTAACAGCACTCATAATTTATTTCATATATAATATTCATGAACTTTTTAAAAATAAAATCATTTGTATCTTACCCACTATCGGCACCTTTTTTTAATTGTTAATAAAAAGTGGAATTATGAAGTTTTGCTTTTCCCATTTGTTCACACTTTATTTCATTTAACACACACCGTTATGGTTCGCTTATCGAAGAAATTTTGTTTAAATAATCGTAACATTTCGATAATAAAATGTTTTACTTTAATAAGTCATGCCATAATGTACTAACCAAAGTAATAGTAACGGCGACTACGAATTTATCTTTCGCGGCATGCTAAGCGTCAGCTATCCTAAAATCAGGTTTCCACTACAGAAACATTGAGACAATTCTATGCTGTTGTGACTTGTTCCCAAATGTATTCCACAAAGTTCCAAAAGTCTACTTATCACAGGTTTTCATGAGAGGTAAACTACAGTGAAAGTTCTTTATTCACGGTTTCCTTATTCGCGTTTTCTTGTATTCGCGGCTAAAAATTTCATTATTCGCGGATGCAATCGGTAAACAGAAAAAGGTTCGGTGTCATTTATTAAGGGGATGGACCGCAATAGACTGCTCGTGCCTACTGTGAATTTTTCCGAAAATATGGGTCTCTATTATAAACATTGTGATTTAACGTTGCGCGATAAATAATCTGATTTTTTGTATGGTAACAAACAAAGGTTCACACTAACTCGGCACGTTTTTAATTTTCAATAATATGGTCATTAATAGCTTTTACAAGTGCTTAAAGTAGATGCTTCTTGTAGGACACGTATTTTCAATAGAAATTAAGAAATTAAAAAATTGCCTTCGACAGGCTTTAGAACAAAGCTTTATCTATCTTATTACAAAATTTCAAACCTCTGTTCCAAACATTAAACTCATGATATCTAGAACCGATAANCGACAGGCTTTAGAACAAAGCTTTATCTATCTTATTACAAAATTTCAAACCTCTGTTCCAAACATTAAACTCATGATATCTAGAACCGATAAGCATGTTTTTACTCTACGGCGCGTGTACTACTGAATCCCCTTTATGTTTCGGCATCTTTTGACTATGTACTGTTAGTACGTGCCGAGGCAGCTTTTATAAAAGATGTAACCGAGTGGACTAATTTGAAAATCCAAAACAAGAAAAAATCACTAAACTCATGCCTAAAGCTGACTATAACGATTAATTTTAATTGCGAATTTATCAATACATTGATTTTTTTTGATACATATTGGTTTCATTTTATTTCATTGGTTTATAACGTATCCCTTACGATTCCATACTAATTACCATTCCATATCCTCGGTTTCTGTATTTGCGGCATATTTATGGAACGTATACCCCGCGGGTAAAGAGCTTTTACTGTACAATAAATCATGAACATCGAAAATAGTTGGATAGTTGCTTTCAATATTACTTTTTTTCAACCAGACATAAAATCAAACACCTATCTAATTTCAATATTCACCAATAATCACAATTTCGTTGAATTGCTTAAACTAGATTACGAAATTTGTATGGTTAATTATCTTATGCAATGTTCTTTAGTGCATTTGCCGTGTAATTAATTTTCGGAACAAATTGGCGGTGTATTCTTTTTAAACAAATTCCACCAGCCAGAAACAGACATTTACAAATATGCCATTACAGGTAGATACCAAAATAAACAATGCCACCAGAAATAAGTAAATTTGTAACAGCTGCAAGGCTGTTCTTCTATTGCACACACCAACGCACAGAAAATTCAGAGCAGCATAGCCAATTTGTTACTTTGTAAAAAGGATTTGGTTGCAATGAAACCGATAAATGTTCTGAATCGTTCTGTTGAAATGAAATGTGAAAGTAGCCAGTAGATAGGCTACCTCCGTTCTACCTCAAAATCCCGTGTATTTTCTTACGAAGGATCATTTTCCGACTTTTTACCGTTTTACCCCCTCCACTCCTACTCTGATTATGGCATGTCATTTTTGACAGCTGTCATCGTCAACCATATTTGACTCTATAATATGCTATACAAGTAGGGCTGCCATCCGCCCGGGATTCCCCGGATCTGTCCTAGTTTGAAGGGCGTCCGGGGACCGTCCGGTAGGGGTTTTTAAAAAGTGTCCGGACACTTCCAATTTTTTTTATAGATAAGCGATGAATCCATTGACAATGCGAACGTTGAGAGAGTGTTGTCGCTAGTCACGCAGCAATAGACGAAAGAAAGAAACTCCCTAAACCTACACACGATTTCTTCTCTGATCAAAACAAGTATAATTTCAAGGACTTGAGTTGTTCCGACTTTTACAAATTCTTGTTGGAAAAGAAAGATATTTTAGCGAAAATTGGGAAGACTGAAAAATAGCAGAATAAGTAAAAAAATTGATCTCCTTAAAATTAAAAGTTTTAGCAGTTACTTAAGTA
>NW_020440040.1:0-6723 GCF_000699045.2 Agrilus planipennis
GAATGTAATGTAATATTGTTGTACGTATTTATCAGCATTTAATAAGGTAATTTAGCCAAGTATATAAATATTTGAACCACAAAATCTCAACCTTACGTTTAAATAGGTGTTTGAATATCCAGATATTTGAAACGTTTAATATTCAAATGTTTCAATATCTGAACATTTAAATTTCAGATATATTATTTTCAAGGAATTTGAAGTATGGATAAACAAATATTTGAAGATTTAAACAATAATCGAATACAACTCCGAGCCCTACTACTTTATATAATACATATAATCTCATTTTTATGTCCTAATAAGAAAAGTAAGGTTTTACTGCTGTCACTTTCTAAGCACCCACTGAAAATACACGCGTATACAAGTGCGTACATATATAGATACAAAGGTACCCGTACATGCGTAGGTATACGTACATGTTTGTTGAATACCTAATTGACATTTATCTCTATTCCCTTACCTTTGCTAACGTTCTTTTACTTGGTGTTTGTTCTGTGACAATTATGGAAAGTAGCACTTTCCCTTGCACACAACAGTTAACTGGCTGAATTCCGTGCTTTTTCTCAACTTTCCTCGCCTGCTTTCTCGCTAATGCGTTAATGATTTTAGCAATATTATCATCAGATAAAATTATTTTTATTGGATCAGAAAAAGGCTTATTTATAGAAGTAATTCATTTGAAACATATTTTTAATCACTATTTCGAGTCACACTAATTCTAGTAAAACAGTAGATACATACATACATGAGTAAACGCCAAGCTACAGACTCCACATCTTTGTGAACAAGGTTTAATAATGTTAATTCAATCTTAGAAGAAAATTATAATATCAGTTAATAATAATAGACAAGTTAAGCTTTGTATGGCGTCGAAGTGTGGGGTTGGAAGAAGTTTGGGCAAAGTTTAAGCAAGATTTGTATTATAAAATGGCGTTAAGAGTGACAATAAACATACCAAGGTATAAGTATTTAAAGAAATGAACTAATAAGGCGTGATAATCATTAAATTCACAAGAGAGAGAGCTTGTAAATACTTTAAGAATGTGTTAAATAGTTAGATATAATGAATATTATACGTGCCCAAAAAATAAGCAATAAGCCGTCAAAAGAGTGTATGGGATAGGAGATAGAAGCTATGAAAGTTTGTTAAGGTGTATGGAAAAGAAAGGGAGAGGTAGAAACTTTTATCGACATACTGAGGATTAATAGGCTAAGGCATTAAAGAAATTGCAGAAAAAGAGTTTTACTTCTTCAATAAACTACAAACGATTCTGAACATAGTCCGAAGTTTTACTAAAATTATCATATTATTACATAATAAAAAAACTTCGCTACAATCATCCGCGTCGTTTGTAGTTTCTGAGAAAATAAAATTTATTTCTATTAACTACAAAAAAATCCATCACTTCGACTATATATGCCGTTTGTCATGTACGAGCTGATTTTAATCTTATTGTTATTATTAATTCGGGTTNGAGAAAATAAAATTTATTTCTATTAACTACAAAAAAATCCATCGCTTCGACTTATATGCCGTTTGTCATGTACGAGCGCATTTTAATGTTATTGTTATTATTAATTCGGGTTCCAAATTCACACAGGTGCTAAATAGAAAAAGTATCCACATAAACAGTTTTGCAAAAAATAAAGTATATATGAAGATTTGGGTCTGTAGACTATGTGATGCAAGAGAGAGGACGCTTGCCCGCTTGTCATATTGCAAAGAAGCAACACGTATGCAAAAGAATGAGACGAAATTATTAATGAATGAATAAAGGGGTAGCAGACTAGGCGATGTGAGAGACAGTAATTTAAAAGTCAATAAAGCAGAAAATTCCTGTACTGGAGTGTCTCAAAATGTGCTACGGCTTTTTGTTCTCAAAGAAGCTAACAATAAGATGAGAATTACTGTTTTTTTAACTTTCAAAACAAATCCAACATCCTGGTACAATCTAGAAGAATACAAAAAAATGAGGCTAAATTTTCGTTTCAACCTAGACATAATAAAAGGAAGCATATAAAAACCTAGGCATACGCAACATTTTATTTCAAGTCCATACAATAGACACTCAAAAAGACCAAATTATGGAACCATACATCAAAATTTGCAAAACTAAACTATTAAACTAAGCAAATGACCTATGACTAAAACCTAGAATTCTGTATACTTTACCAATTATATTCAAAATGTAACTCTCAAAAGAAAAGAATAAAGACTTTGATACTCCTTATTAAAGACTAAGTATCAATATACGTACCATATCAGAGGTACTTCTTACTCTATTGAATAGTTTCACATCGACAGAGTAAAGTTTTCACAAACTGGAGTCAACAAAATTCTTATAAAAATGATAAATAAGATAGAAGCAAGGAGAGAACCTGGAAGTACTCCCGAAATTAATCGATGAGTATGGTAGAGATCCATTGAGTCTAGCATCCTATTTACGATGGTATGAGTAATGTATAGCACTATACCTGAAGAAGGTTGTTATGGTTGTTACTTAAAAGTTTCATCAGTGTCATAGAATTTGTATTTTTATAAAAGTTATAAGTAAAAAGGAATGTAATGTAATATTGTTGTACGTATTTATCAGTTTCATAAGTAGGTGATTGTGAAAAATATAAATCATATAGTATGGTATCATTTCTGTCTCTACATGTAATCTGGAGGCGTGTTTAGTGTGATGGTATACCCATGTAGGCATTACATACATACAAACGTATGTAGATATAAACCGGTCAGGTAAAACCTTAATATACAACGACAGAACGCGGCATTCTGGAACAATCTCTTTGGTCCACGAGAGATTCATAGGAAGTAATATCTTCGAGAGGTTTAGCTTTCTCATAGCACTGTCCCACCGTTCGCGTTGCCATTTTCATACATACCGAGTATTTGCACACGTGTAATTGCACACACATGTACAAATTACTCGAACAGAGTTCGCTAAAATAGTCAATGTGAGTGCAAACGAACACATTGAACTGTACGAATATTCCGTATTTCGATTCATGAGAACCAACAAGGTCTTAACAGACATAACGCGACTCTATCAAGACCACTTCCAAATTGGATGTTGGAGGATTACAAAAACGATTTTTACTGAAATTTCGGACGAGTTTGACTTTTGTTTCAATGCAAAGCACATTCCTTTACAATGGGCTCATGAATGAATGGACAAATTTTTGCTCTATGTTATATGGTTTCAGGCAGACTATGCAAATTTGGAGCATCCAAATCCCGAAAATTAAAAGCAGTTAACAAGAAAGTCATAGGTTGCTAAATAATTGCGACTTCGCGGAATTATCTTTCCTTCGGAAGAATACATCTCGATGTGTGTATGTGTTACATACATGCATACTTGTGTGTGTATGGGAACTGCGAAACTAGAATGGCAGATCATTGACCTCGCGAAGTTAGTAGGTCAGGGCCCGAAGCGGCCAAAGACCTTACGGTCATTTACTTATTTGTAACTCATCCGAAGATCGTCTCATTTTAAGGAACGTATCGTTCCTTTTGTTCTTCCTTATAGTCTTTAGCATCCTCCCAAATACCACGAACAAGCGCCATCAAAACTGTTCTCTCCGCTGCCCTACCTTCCTCGTTCCACATACATTTGGTATTTCTCCAAAGCTGAAAGGTAAAAACAAGAAATGCTAATTTTCTATTAGTGGAAACTCAAAAGAAATACAGTCAAAACCGTTTACTACGACATCGTTTAGAACAACATACCGTTTATATTGACCAAAATCATAGGTCTCGACTTAATTCTGTTAGATCGTCTTATAAAAAACACTGGTATTTACGGCATTGCTTATTACGACATATCTCTTTAAGCGACTACATTTAACTGATATTTTCAGAGAATTATATCAGTTAGAACGACCAGCTGTATTGCAAATGACCACTAGTTTAGGGTCTATTGTAATTCTCAAAATATCTGTTACTGAAGCTAAGGAGTTTATTGATGCAGATAACTCTATTGCAATTTGTGCACCAGCTACGGAAGATGATATCGTATAAGAAGTTCAAGAGGAAAATGACGAACAGGAAGAGACTGAAGAACAATTTACAGTGCCAACTTTGAATGATGGTCTTAATGGTGTCGGTGTATTACGAAAAATTGTTTTTTCTTCTAATCAACAGTTTCATATGCAGGGAAATTATGATGATACATTAATTAAAATTAAACGTGAACTACAAAGTCTGTACGCACGACAGAAGTGTTACAAACAGACTAAAATTCCAGGTTTTATTAATATAGAAAAATGATAATTATATGTACGTAATGTCTTTTTATAATGCGTTTTATGTAAATAAATAAAATGTAGTTTTATTTAGTATATGAATATATTAATCATACATTCAATAATAGGTATTAGGTACTTAATAATAACGTCACCGGCTATTACGACTATCGGTTTTTACGACCAAATATGAGTAGTCCGTTCGGTGTCGTTATAACAGATTTTCACTGTATATAAATTTCGACAAAAGAAGTTGGCGTTATATGGATAATGATTGATATTCGGGCATGATGATCACAGTATAGGATTCGTTTCATAAGGCTTAGGGAACGTTAAGTTGTAAAGTCCATCGCTGTGGTTGTACTGACATGACACTCACAACAATCCTAGACCACAAATACCCCGAATTTGATTTTTCTATATACCTTCCCAGCTCTAGCAAGGAAATAGTTACTTCCGCTTATTAGTGTATCATCAGTGGATCAGTATTTATCACTGGGTTGTCCAATACTGTCATCCATGACTTACATTACATTACGATGCGAAAATTAATTTTAGCGCAAAAATTTCCGTATGGAATACAGCTCATAAAGACGGAATTAAATGTTTAGAATACAATACTCCTTGTCGTTTTGGTCTTCTGTTATTCTTAACTTCAGTTTGACTAAACGCAAAACTGAATGAAAAAGATTTAAAGGATGTGTTTTTTGTAGAAAAATTCCAATAAACCTTCGTGCTAATTATTCCAAATTATGTAACATAAAACCATTGATACACATTTGTCACACTTATGACGGACTTTCCCAGTTGGTCATGATCAGTTAGTACAAGAACTTAATTGCGTCTATTAGACAGAAAACAACCTTTTCTAAGTATTTAATATTAGTACCTATTTGAAAGAAAAAATATAGTACTAATTCAATGACGGTTGAAAGACCGACCTTGTTTATATTACTAATCTATTTATCCTTTTTAATTTATTTTTTCTTTTATGTATAAATTAGGACTTTCTTTTCTTTCAAACAATTAAAGAAAAAACAATAACGAAATTTCAGTACGAGACTTTTCCGTGTATGTTTGACATTGGCGCCTACAAAAAACGTATTCTACTTGTTATTAAACAAGTGAATATAAAATATATTTTTAAAAATAACTGTGAAGGCGTGCGGGATACCATGCAGATTTTTACGTGGTTCCTTTGTGATAAAATGAGACGGTGTCCCTGAAGGTAATGTTTGTGTTTGTTTTGTTGGCCGATTAATTTCCTGGACCAGTTGCTTCATCGTAGCACCATACGAATAAGCATTAACATAGGTCAGGTTGAAAGTATAATCGTTTCCTAGTGCATAGACATAGATGCGAAGAGTGTTTGGTAATTCAATAACCTTGCAGCAAGGACACTGCTCAGTTTCAAATAGAAAACTGCACTAGTTGTACCTGTTTTTTTCTTCTCAATCTGTAAAGCCCCTTTTTAATCACGCGGCTGCTGAAATGAATGTATTTATTTGCATATTTTTCAATAGTTCACAATCAAAAATACCCATAAAAATTTAGTTGAAGCAAATTGCATATATAGAACCTCATGTTCAGTAAAAAGAAATAATTTAACGAATTTTGTTAACTATTATTTCAAAGGATCCGTTATAAAAAACTAACTTAAAACAATTCTTTTAACAATTTTAAGCACTACTCCTGAGATACTTAAGAAAAAAATACATTCCCCCATATAATTAAAGGGATTTATGCTCCATTCGTATCTTCTCGTTTTTTACTTTGCTTGAAGAATGATTGTTTCGTACCTTATATTTTAAATTCTGTTAAACAAGAGATGACCACAATAACACTAACTTCGTACGTGCTACCATTTTCTACCATAACCTTACGATGTTAACCTCTAACCGAACTTTAACCGGAGAATGTTTTATTTGTAAATTCATCATTCAATTATTAGGCAGGTATCTAGGAATTCAGATAATTTAGGATGGAAGGAGCAGTAGAGATATACAATAATGGATAGCACACGGTCGAGTCGCATTTAATAAAAAGAAGTCGCTTCTTTGCTCGCGAACAGTTAATTGTTGGAACTGTATGGGTGCGAAACGTAGACGTTAGACGCCGCGAAAAGTAAATAAACCGGCGAATAATAGGGATACTGTGTATGGAGAGGGCTACAAATCAAGAGCTATTGGAAAGCGTAGAAGAACAGAGAAATAGGCGAGAAAGGTTGGTAGGACATGTTCTCAAACATAAAAGGCTAGTTAAAGGCATATTATTAGCAGTAACAATAGTTAAGAAGTGTGGAGGTAGATCTAGATTAGATTACTGTTCACAAATAGTTAAGGATGTGCGATGTTCTAGTTTTAGAAAAATACAAAAATTAGTTCAGGATAGGAAACAGTGGAGATGAGGGTGCTTCAAACAAAATTTTTAATTTTTTTTTCTAACTCCTACCCCCTCAAATGTTTCTATTTG
>NW_020440041.1:0-1980 GCF_000699045.2 Agrilus planipennis
GCACCAAAAAACATTGTAACAGCGTAATGGCGAAACGCTTTTTGTCACCGGTACAGTACCGATAAATAGTTCCTTAGTCACCAGTACAGTACCGGCAAATAGTTTTTAGTCACCGGTACTGTACTGGCAAAAATTTCTTAGTCACCGGTACCGTACCTGAAGATAGTTTCTTAGTTACCCGTACAGTACCGGCAAATAGTTTTTTAGTCACCGGTACTGTGCCGGCAAATAATTTCTTAATCGGCGGTACCGTACCGGTAAATAGTTTCTTAGTCACCCGTACAGTACCGGCAAATAGTTTTTTAGTCACCGGCACTGTACCGGCAAAAATTTCTTAGTCACCGGTACCGTACCGGTAAATACTTTCTTAGTCACCGGTACAGTACCGAATATAGCGAATAGACAGCGGTTTTTTTAATACAATGCTTTTCACTACTTTGGCCATTATAAAAAAAAGAAATACATTTTGAAAACCTATGAAGAATCTCGCGGCCGGAAAAATGTTCAAGTTGGGCCGAATGCGACCCGTGGGTGGCAGGTTGGCCGCCCCAGGTGTAATCCCTACTGACTTTGCTTTTGTTTTTTTTTGTTAATAACTGTAGGTTTCTGATAATTACCTATGCAGGTGTCGTAGTTGTTACACGGAAAATATATACAGCAAGAAGACGACGAATACCTACGGGATAAAGAAAAAACTTGTATAAATTTAGAGACCGAATTGCGACGTGATCAGAATTTTGACGATGTTTAACTGAGGACTTGGCGTGATCCGAAGTAGAATTGACTTCTCTTTTCTGCCGTTTTGTCACGGTTATTGTTACACCTAGAATACATTCGCGACAAAATTACCTAAGTTCCCTACGCTTTTTGCCTCCGATAATGTCGTTCTTGTTTAGTTTGTGAAAGACAGTCCTAACTTTAGAACCAAGTGTACAAATATTCGTCCATGTTACAGTTTTAAAAATTTGCATAATAACCCAGATATACTGAAAAGCCAAAAATGTACAAAAATAAAATGAAAATCGTCAACAACCAGTTGAGTGAAATGAAAAATTGGATGAAATCATTAACAACCTGTTAGTTAAGTTCAATAGTTAGACATTTAACTAAGAAATTGAAACAGTTGTGAGATATTCGGTAAAAATGTTTTTAAATATTCCACCAAAAAAACCAGCTCGTTCCTCAGCATTTCTAAGATCTAATTTCACATCAATTGGATCCGATGGCATAGAAATGGACTCATTGGAAAACGTCGAAGAGGTACATTTAATTTTATTAGGGATTTTTATTGGAAATAAATAATAGTACTTGTATATTAGTGCTTTTTTCACATTTGTTTTTGAGGCTTCACGTAAAAATTGTTTTATAAAAATATGTACCGTGTCACATACAGTAATTACATAACTAAATACATGAGTTTCATTTTTTTGTTCATTTTCTTTTGAGTCGAAATTTTTATTTGTCATCTCGGTGCTTTCTGGCATAAAGCAGAATAAACTAGTTATCTATTATTCTGCCTAATATGGAGTTAGATGAAGTTATAGACTCATCTGTTCGATTTTGTTTTGATATCCCAATCAATAACTATTGATGAACGAAATGTGTTGTTATTCTTCTGTTTTTTCCAACACATTTAGTCATTATTTATTTTTGTTCTGTTTTTCGTAATGGTTTCAAAAAAATTGTTTTCTTTTGTGAAAAAAGTACAATTATTATCACTCAGATCGGTTTTGTACCTTTTGTTTTCAAGAATAGTTCATAAATTATAGGTTGTTTTCACTTCTCCACGACAAACGGAGAGCCCAAAAAAGGATAAAATGTGTTTAAATCTGGACGGTATTTGTGATAAATTGGCAGACTGTGATTATTTTTTTGAGGACGTTAATATTCCTGATTCTTCCTTAAGGACTCTCATGGATTTACAAATTCTTACATTGCGACATAACAATATGCAAATATTTCCGACTAGCATATAAGAAT
>NW_020440041.1:2422-5779 GCF_000699045.2 Agrilus planipennis
AAGGTGTGATGATGTTTAATGCATATTATTAAATTATATATGTAGATCATAATAGATTATAGTAACTAATAGCATATTGGATTTAAGGATTAAAGGATCAACTTGATATTGATTCAATAGTTAATATAAATTGCAATGAAACTTTCATAAATTGTGCTGAAAGTATTCATCCTATTGTAAAATATAAATTGATAATGATTAAAATCTAATTAAAATATTATTCAGTAAGAAAATAAAATAAATTGCGACAAGTTGACGATTTTAACATTCATTTTGAGGATAAAGCCAAATCAAATGACTCAATTTTGTAACGCAACCTAATGGAGAACCTATTCCCGAACCTGCATTTAGGAAAAAGTTAATTCCACCTTCTCACAATAATTGTATCTGGATTCGCCCCTGTTTGAAGCATAGTTTTAAACTAGGAATTGGTTAATTGGCTCTATTGATTACGACATAACGTTTATTAATTTTGTTTTATTTTCATTCGTTTCTGAGATAGTATTAGGCCTCCAAATCTAGACATAAAAAAATTTTCGCATGTAGTCCTTTAAATATAAAGATATTGAGAAATCGGAAAAAGAATAACGTGTCTACGATAATAATACGCGGCTTGTGTCGGTGCAACCGTTTCCGTTTGTTCCTGTTACGGTTCCTTGCTCATCCAAGACGCTGTATCGTCATCATCCGATTAGAATGAACGAAGAAGAAGCAAAAAAAAAAAGAAGACGGTACAGATCCACGTGCTACGTTAAGTACATGGGATTCTTTATACGCGAACAAGTGGTTGTTGACTGACCGAGATAGAAACAAGTGCTGTGTGGTTACTGTTTGTGCGAACAAATTGGCTGAAATTCGGAAAATTTGTTACAGTCACTGACATTCGTTATTGTCACGAGAAGTTTTCACGAATATGACGGTAGTATCTTACAATTGTCACCGCTAACGGGAGCACGCAAGGTAATAGTGTGTAGGTACCAACAGGAGGGCCATGTCTTCCTTTAGGGTACCTCTGAGACATCCGGTTATCAGCCGGAAAATTCGCTGTCAAAAAATTTTGAATGCTTAAATATTTACCTTTCGATTTTACGATCAATTGATGAGTAATTATTATCGATTAAAACTACTACTAGGACTATTTTTTTTAATAAATAATTTTATTGATTCATTGAGTCAATCAAAGATTATCAGACAGAAAAATGTGTATACTGAATGATATTAATCATACACAAACCTAAATATAGATAATAAAATGAAACTGATCTTTTTAAGATTTGTAATATTGTAATTACCAGTGCAATAAATTAAGTAAATAGGAATACAAAAGGTCATTTATTGCCAAATGTGCTATGTAGGGTGGTGATTACAAATTTAGCTGATACCTATTTTTTTATATCTATTATGTTTTTGTGAATTTTTTTTGGCCAAAACTTTTAATCCCATTTCTAATTATTGGTACATTCTCATGAATTTTCCGATGATTTTCAAGTACCTATTACATAGAAAAATTGCTTGCTAAAAGTGTTTTAATTTATTCTGATTTGGTAATTCAAATGTAAAATATACTATTATTTTCCTTTTTCTATTTTAAATGCTCGATTTTTTTGCATAGCCCCATATTTTTGCATACTGAAGAACTTTTGCCTATTTCACATGGCTGCTATTTAAACGAAACTTATTTTTTCTATTTTTGAAGACTCTGTATAGGAAAACAAATATGGATAATACAGACAATAAAGTAGTAAAATAGGGAACAAGTTTTGTTTGAAAATTTTTGTGATTAAACTTTCAATTTAGCTGCAATGAGAATAATACGAACTTTTTTGATCAATTGTTTCGAAAAACATTTGAATATCGCCGCATTTTTTTCTGAAGAACGTTTTACAATAATTTTTTCGATTGGAGACATACTTCTTATGGCTGTCATTTAAAGGAAACCTTATTTTTTCTATTGTTGAAAACTGTGTATAGGAAATCAAATTTGGATAAAACAGACGCTCCTTTATTAAACTAAAGAACAAGTTTTGTTTAAAATCTTTTTCGATTAAACTTACAGTTTGGCCGCAATGGGTATATTGCAAACTTCTTGGGTCACCCTGTATACTCCCTCATTCGTCTTTACAGTAGAAGAAGACCAGTTTTGAAATAAAATTAAAAGTTACCATGCACGTATAGCATAATAATAAAGATAATTTTCTAGAACTTTCACCAATGCGTTTAATCTTCCGTTGTTTATTAGCGATTGTTTTAAGCTAGTCGTAATCTTTCCGATCTAACCCAAATGTTAATATCCGTTACATGATGTTACCTAATGAATATACTGCTACTCATTACTGCCTTTTCATTAAAGTCTAGAAGAACTTTTCCTGGATCACAATGTTCTTAGTATTCTACCACCAACTATATGGGATTTGAAGTTGCTAAGAGTCCTGAGGGTGGCACACAACAGATTAGCCCTACCTCCTGATAAATTTATAGAAATGAGATCATTTGTTCTAACGGTGAGAAACAAAATGTTTGTTGTACCTATTAATATATCAAAATAAAAAAAAAATAAAAAATATTTGCAATAATTATTTAACGGAATCGTATACAATTAAATAATAGCGCTTCTTATTTGTCAAATTAGTTGCCAATATAATTTAATATGGTGGCAGTATTAATTGAGCAACGAATAATGTAATTCACAAAACGTCGGGTTCGTCGCTTGACCTACTGTTGGAGTCTTTTCGGAAAGTGACGTGTACTTTGCAGTTTTTTGCAATCAATATCAATAAACGAAGGTTTCAGAAAATACTAAAAACGGCACAGTGAACGCTATCTGTAATCCTAAAATGTAGCATCGTGCTGCAGATGGCGTTCACTGTGCCGTTTGTAGTATTTTCTGAAACTCACTGTTAAAACAGCAGGTAATAGTTGGTCTGTGTTCTGTCGGAGATGCCTGCGACGCGCTGATGAAATCCAAAAAGATCGAAATCGCGATCCGCGTCTGGCAGTTTCGACAGAATACAGACCACTTCGAATTATTTTAAACGAAGGTTTGTTTTCAAAATTTGATTTATAGAAGAAAGCCTTTTACTGACAGTTATTGAATCGTTGATGATATAGCTATGAATAATGCAAGAAAATAAGGCGTTAAAAGTCGGGTTCGTCGCTTAACCTATCATTGAAGTCTCTTCGGGAAGTAATAAACATTTCGCAGACACAAAGTAGATTTTTTCAAAATTCAATAAGCAAAGGAAAGCAGTTTTTAAAATATTAAAGATATTTTTAATAAGCACCTAAATAATAAATTATACAGACATTCGAAAATAACGACTTTTAGTTTTAGGTAACTAATCTAATATATTATATTAT
>NW_020440041.1:10779-12076 GCF_000699045.2 Agrilus planipennis
TACCCGAGTCGAAAAATTGGGACTCATTTTATCCTCAAATGAACTATTTAGACTCATTTTTTCCTCATTTAGACGTTTTTAATCTCAGATACCTCAATAAGTTTTCATAAGACTCATCACATTGGATTCTAAAAAGTCTCATTTTATTCTCAATGTCTGCAATCCTATGGCAATAGTCCTCAATTTAACCTCAACAAGAAAAGAATGAGACTTTTTGAAGACAAAATGAGGTTTCCTAAATAATCTTTACTCCTCAAAAGTCTCATTTTGTCCTGATACGGGAAAACCGCGGATAAAATGAGACTTTTGAGTCTTGTAGTTTGAAATATCTCTAAAAATTCTATTGAGATCAAATGAGGACAAAATGAGTCACAATTTTTTGACTCGAGTATTAATGATGCTATACTTCTGATATCCAAATACTCAATCTTTCGAATTATCCCCGCATTTTTATATCAATGTTAAGGCATAATGGTCTTTATTTAGGCATTTCTTTTTGAACATGCCTTCGGAAACGTCAAGAACGAACAAATCCTTGCACAGAATTGAAAAAGTAGCTATGAGTCCGGTAGAAAGTAAAGAAAATTGGGTTGCACTAGCGACTGAAAATGGTCCTTGTAAAATCTTCATTCAAGTGTTACGGGCAATTTGGATATTTATCCAATTAATCCAAACGGAGGCGTCGTTGAAGTGTTAGAAACCAAAAGACGCAACTGTTGTGCGGTATAATGCGTGTGCTGATTTAAATTGTTATTATTGTTAGTATAAATAAAGCGGTGTCATCGAGAATGGTTTGGATGATGATTGATGGGAATTTTGGTATGGCTGGGTCAGTAATGTGCGCTGGACGGTTCACCCAACCACGAGTCGGGACTTGGAGGGAAGTCAGGGTATCCCCGGGGACTGCTATCGTTACTAATATCTGTATCACCGTTTGCGGGAATGCCGTGAGGAATCCCAATTCCTGGTGGAGGACCTTGGCCTGTAACAATAAGTCCATCGAATCGTTTAAGAAAAATGGTTGATGACTTTCTCTTACCAAGAGGGGCGTAAACAGACAGTTGATCCGAATAAGGGAAGTGGTCGTGACCTTGTGGTGGAGTGTGACCCGGAAGATAAGACGGCGAAGTGGACCCGTGAAGGAACGGATGAGGACGACCCACACCACTGTGAGGCGAAGAGGTATCCTGATCCATACTCATATTGACCACAGTCCCATAACTGTCGTCGCTTAAGTCTAATTAGAGATCAATAAAAAATTAACATTTACTATTTTGTGTGGACGTCTACAGTAATA
>NW_020440042.1:0-3347 GCF_000699045.2 Agrilus planipennis
TCTAAAATCAGCCACTTCTTCTAATTTTTCGTCTCCTATCTTCATATTCGCCTTTCCCTACTTTTTCTTCCTTTGCATACTAGTATTTTAATTTTACTTTTATTTATTTTCATACAATAATATCGTACCACTTCCATTTTATTTAAAGCTATCTCTAACTCCTCCTTACTGGATGCTAATACTGCCGAAAGTAGGCTAAATCATATCCTACCTAAAAATAGTCCTCTGTATCTAATAATTGCTTTCCAGCCTACTTTAACTACAAAGTGTTGCCCAAACAGCACCTACATAGGGAAAGTTTCCGGGAAAAGGGAAAACTATTTCCCACCATAACCTAACCTTAGCCTTTCTTGCCCTTATCACAGGTCCCTATTGTCTAAGTATGCTCCATTTTAAACAATATCGTCGTTTATTTTGTAAAAATTTACTCAAATCTTGAATAAGAAGTATTGCGTACTATGTTCATAGTATGTAAAACTGTGATGAATATTACGGTATGTAGGTACTTGGAAAAGTACCAAAATTAGAATTGGACGTGTTATAATAAAAATAATGATTACGGATAATTCTAACAAGGATTCAATTCTCTGCTGTCGCAATAAACAATGTTGATATTACCGCCTACTAATGTTATTTATAATTCATGCGAAACATCATAAATAATGAAGAGAAACGAATGTCATGCCGGTAAAAATATGATCGCTGCGTGATTGTTGTTGTAATTTAGATTTGAATACCAAATGAAATTTCGTCGAAGTGAAGTAAAACGATCCAAATTAACATACAAAGTGAAACCATAAGTCAAGTCAGCGATGCATAAACAAAATCGGTTCACAAAAACTAGGCAAACTTATACCTTTATACGTATAATGTATTTTCTACATATAACTACCTTATACTCATATACATAATGTACTTTTATTCTACCTACTATATGGCTTATATAATCAATTTTTTATTTTGCAAACAATAACGCATAACTTGGTTAGATCTCGTACGTATATCACCAATAAAGTTTCAGTAAGTGACCTACAGGATGATTTATGAAATTGGTTTGTTTAATACAAACATTATGTACAGTATGGACCTATTTTCACGAGAATTGGGTTAAATACAGGAGTTTGGTCAGGATCTAATTTCCAAAGTCCTTTTCAGTTTCATTAGCAAAACATTGTTGCTGTTCTTGTATTTTATCCTTTGTACTATCTTCCATCATAATATGTTAAGATATTTTCAATTAAAAGCTGATATAAAGGGGTGAAATTTACTTTATTAATTGTGTAATTCCACAACCAATTAAGGTCAAAATGTAATGTTTCCCATTTTTGATAGAAAAAAGGGAAACGGAGTATCCCGTCCGCCATTTTGTATCTATCATTTGGGGAAATATCGAATATTTTATGAAGCAATTGATTTAACTTTACCAAATTTGTTATAGATATAGATGCAGATGCAGAAGCAGATCGTCTAATATCTACAATCAACATCCTGACAGCGTCTATTTTTCTATGATTTCTCTCCATAGGATAGATTATTAAATAACCAAATGAAAATCGATATTATGTTAATAATATATATACATGAAACACTTTGATATTTAATAGAGGTTAATGTATCAAAAATTAATGTAAAAATTAATTTTCCTTTTATACCAACTATAAATTACCTCAAGTTGATAAGGAAAAATTTTGTTGCTGTTGGTACATCCTCGCCGGGAATTGAACCCGGGACTTTTGTATTGACGCACCAATGCTCTGATCACTAAGCAACGAGAGATGACAACAGTAACAACGACAAACCGTACTTAGTGGTTAGAGCATCGGTGTGTCAAACCAAAGGTCATGGATTCGATTCTCGGCGAGGGTGTGACAACAGTAACAAAAGATTTCCTCATGAACTTGATGGGTAATTTATGGTTGGTATAAATGGAAAATGAATTTTCACATTAATATTTGAGATATTATTACGGTTGATAACAATTCCTTATGTTGACGTAAAAAGTAGTCCATCTACTTACGTTTAAAATAGAGGAAACACTATTATTATTGTATTTAGAAATTCTTTAACATGGAAAGCATTCTAATCCTAAATTAATATCCTTATGTATTTTCATCATTGTTGTAATTTTTACAGATATACCTTCGTATTATCCTTTGAGAAGTTGAGAAACCTTTCAATCTAAATTAGACTCCAAGTGAGAATCCACTGCTTATTGATGTTAATCTTAACATTAATATTACTGTAATTTTTGCAGTTATGCCATCTTATTATCCTTTGAGAATTTGAGAAACCTTTCAATCAAAATTAAAGTAGAAGTGTGAATCCACTGATGATGTATGTCAAAACTCGATTATAAAGTTCATGAGGCATGTACCTTTGGTGCTTCATTATCTAATTGAATTCTGTAAATTTCACGAAAGCGTAATTCTGGGTGACTAATTTTCTCGATTAGAGAACCGGGCACGTCCCATATTTCCTCGAAAACTTCTGCTTACCGAAAACTAAACTTGGTCTTACAATAAAAGTTTAAGAAATTCATTCTGAAATCAGAAAAAACTCTTTTCTCGCTCAGAAACAATTAAATGCAGTGGCCGTCAGTGTACACTTTTCATATAATAAATGGTTAATTCCATGTTTTTTTTTTTTAACACAGTGCTTTACCTTTTAACTTACAGTAGTGACAGCGGAATTAACCACTTTATTTTGTGAATTAAAAAGGAAATTAATTTGAATTTCAGCGCGATTACGAAATGAACATCATTCAACGTAACACAGATAGTAATTGACTTATATACTTTGTTTATTTAAGTAAAGAAAACAATACATTTCTGATAATATTTGAATCATTTGATAGAATTGCAGTGAAACTTGTACGTGCAGTTTTATTCCGAAAACAAGAAAGTTATCGTAAAACAAATAAGAATTAGAGATCAAAAGCAAATAAGGAATGGAAAATATTATATAAAATGTGAATATATAAAAATACATATAATAACAGTCGTGTGATCTCAGATTCCAGAGTTAAAAGGTCTGAAATACAATTATCCTTATTTCTCGTTTTATTTCTATTTTTCTTTGCGGTGGGTGGTAAGTTGAATGAATTTACACTGATTTGATGAATACTGTTTTTTGATAATACCAAATGAAAATCGATATTATGTTAATAATATATATACATGAAACACTTTGATATTTAATAGAGGTTAATGTATCAAAAATTAATGTAAAAATTAATTTTCCTTTTATACCAACTATAAATTACCTCAAGTTGATAAGGAAAAATTTTGTTGCTGTTGGTACATCCTCGCCGGGAATTGAACCCGGGACTTTTGTATTGACGCACCAAT
>NW_020440042.1:5091-6716 GCF_000699045.2 Agrilus planipennis
ATATTTTTCGTCAAACCATTTATTAAATATAATAATAAAACATTCTAATTCATTGGGAAAACTGTTTTTTATCACAACACTATTACCAATTTTTTTAATTATTAGTTATAGTATACATTTTTTACTTACCTATTTTATAGATTTGATGTACATTGGCATTTACAGCATTACATTATCTCCATCAACACTTAATAAACTAGGTTTCTTTTTTTTTTGTTCTTTAGTACTTTAGACATTAAAATGAAAAATTCTTCTACAATTCATTTAGTATTTGATTAATCCAGGTGTCGATAAGGCAGATAAAATTTAGTTTAAATTAGTTTACAATTAATGTTATCTACTACACAGACGGTCCAGGTTCGATTCCAGGTCGATGCAGTACTATTTTCTTATGTAAAGTAAAATCGATACATGGTTGTGAAGTTTAGTTAATAAAAAGCCATATAAGAAAATGAAAAACAGATTTATTTTCTGAAACTTAACTGTTATTGCGACAACTAATGTAAAGTATTAGTTCCTTAATTAATTATATAACGAGACAGCTACATATAAAGGACACTGAAATTTACATTTCAATTCATCAGATCACTTCTTTCTGTTACAAACAAGGACAGATAACAGTAGATATTTACACTTCGAAGTTTCTAAAAAGGCACTCAGTACTACATCAGCTCTCTAAAACGATAATTTTAATGCGTTTGTGACTTTACTGGAATGCATTTTAAAAATTAAAATATACAATCCTATTTTGCTTATTATGATATGCTATCATTTTCTGTATATCTAATAATCTACGTCTCTTTTCTTTATTAATGTAGTTAACTAATCATCTATTGCTTGTAATTTTTCCTACACCCGATTAAGTATATACATAGTTACTAATTATTAATAAAATTTACAGATATGCTTTAATTTGATTTTCAGAATCATTAAAGTGCGCCATAAAAGAATAAAATTATATGTATATTGAGCAAATATTAATGATGATAAAGTCTTTTACTTAAATCGAATAAAAAATAAAAAATTAAAATATAAGTATAACAGTGGTAGCATTGAAAAAAAATATTGATACATAATAAAAAATATTCGAAATGGAAAAGCGATCATTGTAAAACATTGAACAAGGTATAGGCAGGTAAGTAAGGGCGCCTATCCCCGTAACTATAGGTCCCAAATAATTCGTGCACGTTACTAGTACTGAAATTTATGTACCCTTAATAAAATTTAAGAAATAAAAAGATATAGATTCTATTTCTCCCCCCTATGAAAATATGTAACAGATCAGAGCTAGAATAGAATTGATAATAATTTTATTGATGTAAAACCAACACCGACGTTTCGCTTCGAGTTTGGAGTTTTCTTCAAGGTAGTTTTCCATTGTTCTTGAAAAAGCCTCCTGGCTAGAGGAAAACCGTCGGCGTTGCCTTTACATTAATGGAATTATTAACCTTATTATTTTATTGTATTTATATTTATAATTATAGATAAGGATGTGGAATGTTCTAGTTTTAGGGAAATACTAAGTTTAGCTCAGAATAGGAACGAAAGCAGGTGCGTTATTTTTGATAACTATTTTTTTTTGTTACCCTGCTTAGATCTAATGTCTTTATAAACATTACAACTAT
>NW_020440043.1:0-6711 GCF_000699045.2 Agrilus planipennis
AGAAGATTAGAAATGAAGAGGTATTACAAAAAATATGAGAACAGAGGATTCTATGGAAGTCAATAAGAAATATGCGAGATAGGTTGGTAGGACACCTCAGGCATGAAGGTCTAGTTAGAGACATATTAGTGGCAGAAACGGAAGTTAGAAGGGGTACAGGTAGACCTAGATTAGATCAATGTTCGCAAATAAGTTAAGTATATCGGTTGTTCTAGTTTTAGGGAAATGCAAAGATTAGCGCAGAATAGGAAAGAGTGGAGGTACGTATCTAAATAGTCTTAGAACTGACGACCTTATGATGATGATGATCCTTTAACTTTTTATACGTACCTAGATATGTATCGTATAAACGACATCTCCTATAACAAACTAGCGATGTGTGAAATTATTGGATTTAGCGACAAATTGTAGTGCAATTTAAAAATGAGAAATCGTATTTCTTAAAAATATCTTTAATAACTAGGTAGCTTTCTACGTAACGCGTAGTGATGTGCAAATGAATATAAATGCACTTTAATCGGACATGCTTGCTGTCATACGGTCTATTAGGAGATAATATTGGTACATTTACAAGTAATGATGATTTATGATACGAAATTGATAGGAGGGAGGACAGACCGCTGCTAGTTATGTGTATGTAATGGTGTAAGTAGTCGTATCCCTCGGTTGACACTTAACAGACGCAAAATTTAACATGTAGGTAATAATTGTCACATGCGAAAATGGATCGCGTAATAATGCAACGTGTACTGTGTTTATCGTATCTATACATGGTGTTGTAGGTAGTTCTCAATTATTATTTTGGTCGAGTATTTCGAGTAGAGAGGTGACAAAAATTATCTAAATTATATTTGTAAATTGTTGAGATGTGAAATGCGTAAGGAAGCTTTCGATGTGCGTGTGTTAACGAGCAATTTTGGCTTTGTGTGCGTTCGTACGTTTTGAATAGTGAAACACTCAAGACCCCGATTTTATCTTAGCATCAACCGCCATCCATTTAATTGACTTCTTGAATTGCCATTAGCCCTTTAATTTATTTGCATACCGTAAAATTCAAATTAGATTCGAGAGAAACTGGGAAAACTGCCGGAGAAATAAGGAATTATTTTAAAAGAACTAGCTGAGCCCATCCAGTTTTCGAGGGTGGTGCCCCAGTACCTACTGAATATTTCAATTTCGGCAACATTTTCGTGATGTATTTGAGTATACACAACCAATTGTACACCCGAACATAGACCCGTTCAGTTTTTTCCAATTGTTTATTTCCACTCGAACTATTCTTATAATTAATTAGTTATATTTCATCTGTTTAAACTTTTAATTGCAACCCTTATTTTTTGTTCGTTTTGGTTTATGTTTGTGTGGAATATCTATATAAAATTTTCGAATCGACCTAAAAAGAAAAAAATGAGTTAGAGGTTTTAACAGCAGCGGAAACGAAGGTCAGAGATGAGACAGGAAATTACTACGTTTTAGAAACGCATATATTCTTTGAAATGCCTCCAAAAAGCCCTTTTCGTGCCGAATTTAATATCCCCGAACATTCTTTTTTATTGCCCCAGTAGGTATTATTGCAGTTGGTTTATTTTGTCCTAATTTTACTGAAAAAGCGCCCAAACGATTTTTTTTGCTGTAAGTGCGCAAACAGCCCTCACTTGTAACGATGAGTCGTTTTGAAGAAATTACAACTGCATTTGTCAAAAAGAAAAACAAAGGAAATCGCTTCTCTTTTGTTAATCATACTTATATTCCGAGCCGTCGATGACAATACCCGTGAATAATTTATTGTATTTATTGGCGTACGTGATATTTTACTTTCCCAAAAAAGTGTTCCACTACTAGCTAAGCTCAAGTATACCACCAACAAACAAACAAAGTGTCGTCGCCGATTCTCTTTGTAATCATTTCTTTTGCCAATAACAAATTGAAACGGCCTGTTCCAACAATATCAGACCTTGTCGTCGATATTTCGATTAAAAAAAGATTAGTGCAAAGCGTTACTAACACGTCCCGTGTACGAAACCAATCGCAGTTTGTTTTTGCTTTTTAAAACTTTGTTCGTTGTCACTTTTTAACGAACTTGAAAACGGCCTGGCGATCTCCAAACCAGGTGACGCATTAAAATTATTCGTCCATTTCTTCCAGGACGTCTTGTTTTTAATAATAATAATAATAATAATTGCAGCGAGAGGTACTTTTTTCGTCTTCTTCTTTTTTGTTTTGTTCGTTTTTTATTTTTCTCGAAAAAAGTTAACGCTATACGTGATGGTATGATTCCGGAAAGTATGTACTACATGTGTGCCTGTTCCTCGTAGCAGGAGGTAACTGCAATCTTCTTCACTGTAATGACATGATTGCAAGGAAGTACAAGAAGTGCATACAGGGTGATCAAGTACGTGTGAGATGTTTCTTATCCAAATCCAATTTTAATGTCAGAAAAATTATTAATCTTCTACTTCGAGGATTATACGACTTCCGTCATCGAGTTTAAGGTTTCCAAAAGGAATAACAGGCAAAAAAGTCCCCTCAATTTAGTCTCATGAAATGCTGCGTTTAGGTCAATTTTAAATGTTGTAAAATTGACAATTTTGTAAGTTAGGATCTCTATTATATCTATGGTTAAATATTTTAATGAAACAATATTTCTTCACTTATTATTTTCGTCGTTCGTAACTTTTGAATGAAAATCAAAATATCGGTTTTTGAAATAATTGTTTAATTGATATAATTCAATTTAATTGTTTATCGAGTATTTGGTAAATGATTGGACGCTCGATTAGTTAAGATTATTCACTTTTCATTCGATATCGATTTATTATGCGGTTAAAAGAAAAAAATCCAATTAAAATTACTTACCGATTTGCACAATTTACTACTCGGTTGGGTCTATCATGGTTCAAATATAACGCTTGTTAAACAAAAACAATAAAGCTCGCATTTCAATTAAACTCTTCGCACTTGAAGCTTCTTCTTCCGTTTTTTTTGTTTTTTTTTTTTTATTTCAACGATTGTTTCATCATCGTCGTTAGCGTTTTGTTTTACGTATTTTATTATTCTGTTATTTACTGCATGCAGCTGAAACAGTCTTTATCTCTCTCTATTTTGAGTGAATTGCATTAAAATACATTAATTTGCAATGTATGACATATTTGCTGTCTTGGATTAGGTAATAAATAATGTATCTACACGAAAACATAAGATAGCGATTGGGGTCCCACAAGGATCGAAACTAGGTCCGATGCTATTCACTATTCGTAAAATAAAATATGAACAAATTCACTTGTGTTATTGGCAGATATCACTGCTGTATAGTGAGCATATCACTTACGATCACCTAATAAAAATATTTAAGTAGGTCAGGCAATGTAATCAATCATTTTGGGACGTCCCGTATGTTTCGTGTACATCAGAGTTCAAGAAGTGACCAATGGACAGTAGTTGTGGCGACATCATTATTATTACTTTCGTGTATTTTAAACCGTGCTGTCGTGATTGTAAATCTAAGTACATGCCTGATATAAGTTTATATATATATATATTTTTGTATACGTTAATGTATATATACATGTGCATGTACAATTGTAGATTTATATACACACACTTACGAAGATTGGAACCTGTCGAACGGCTTTTTCCTCCTTGCACAGGATGTGCTCCGGTCGTAGAGGCTGAAAGGCAGCAGCAGCAGCACTCGTTTCGAAGAAATAATGAACCTTAATACATTATGTACTGTCCACTAGTAAATATACGGGATGTACGAATCTGTGAGAAAATTTTATAGTTGCTACAATATTTCGTTAATGTCCCTCGTTTCTTTTGTTCAACAAATCTTGATTCATTTGTTTGCGATAGGTGATTGTTTCCTGAAACAGAAGATATAATAACAGTTGCGATACATATTTCTTATGTAGTCGTTTGCGATAAATATATATTTTGTTGGGCGGTCCCCGTATACGCATTATCATATAGAAAACGTTTGCATCCTGACCCATCGTTGAAATCGCTGACTATAGATCAGTCAGTTGAATGATATGAGACCCTTCTGTGGTCATTCGATCGGGTTTCGTTTTCAAATCAAACCACTGCCTACCGTTCGTTCTCACTACATGCAAATTATATTACACTTTAACAGGTATCGTTTACGTTTACTATATATTTATGAGATACGAATTAATTTTATACAATAATAGGTAGTAACTTTGAAGTTTCTCCATAAAATAATTATTTTTCTGCAAGTCCTTATGGGTTTCTCAAGGCAGAGTCGGTGAATAGTCGACAGTAAAAGTGAATGATTACCCTTAATGTTCTTCTATTGCTGCGTAATCAGCCAACTGTATAAACTTTTTTATGAAAATTTAAAAACACCAAACACACGAAGAATCAAAGACAAAACTATTCGAAGCGTGTCGTGTACAAAAACACAATCGCCGGCAATGTCTATGACAACGGTTATTATTAAAGTCTATTACTTGTATCTAACGATAAAAAAAGTGCAGTATTAGTTGCACTGNGGTCTATATCAGACGGATTATTTAACAAAATTTCCAGAAATAAATAAATCTGGAACTGTTATTAGATGTTCTCTTAGGTACTAAACAAAAATTTCATTGTCTATCTACTTTGGGTGCATAATTAAAAAATTCAATTAGTTGAACCTCACTGACAATAAAACGATATTTTACATACATATACCTATAGTACGTCCACTTCTTTAATCTGACCTAAAACTCCGGCGTTTTTTTGCAGGCGGTCATAAATCAACTATCACAGGATTATAGGTAGATGTGGTAGTGGTTGTGACTAGACCTCCGCCGAAGCAATCATTAGATAACTATACAGAAGAACGCCATGGTTAAAATATGTTTTATGCACCTTGCATCAAATTTGAACGGGTTATAGCAGCTAGTTGCAAATAATTCCATATAGATAGTATGATAATGACAATAATCGACAAACATTTTAGTTCACTAACACCATAAAACGGCGTCAAATATATTCGCAACCCTCTGCATTATATCGAGCCTGTTTTACGATCGCTGACAGTTAAAATTTGGACGTTACTGTTTCATGAAAATGTATAATTTTCGATTTCACTATTTTCTTTACGACCAATGACTAATGTTCCCATAACGATATACGTAATAAGTGCTGTATTAACAGCACACCATGCGAAACCCGCCGATTCATTTTCCCTCATGGAAGAAAGTATCGGATTGACCGGGGGCGGAAATTGTATTCGGTTTCAAAAACGCGAAATCTGAGAGCACCTATCAGTAAAAGTGTAGACACATAATAATATCGTGCACATAATATACTACTTTATATCTGCGCGTGTACTTAATAAAAATAAAATGTAAAACGATCGACCTTATTTTTGGTTATTAGGTACGTTCGTGTGTATATTGATTATAATTGTTAAGGGCACTTTTTCACCTTTTAAAGCATTTAAGTGATTGTACTTACTTCAAACATCTACAGGTACATTTATGTATTTGTAAATGTTTTCAAGTGAAAGGATATTATATGCATCTACCTACATATCTAGTAAACATTTTCATTATTTGTACTGTATATCGTGACTTCGTTGAATAGGTGTATTTCAAAAGATAAAATCTACTTAATTGTAAAAGTTTATATATAAGTATCTATAGACAAGTACCTAATCGTAGGGTATAAGACGTACATATAGTAAATGCACCTAATATAGAATATTTTAAAATAATTTACTCGAGTCAGAAAATTAGCATTTAAACTACAACTGGGACAAATGTTACTACTGTTTGTAATTGATTCATCGTCAGTAGATTGCGAGATATATAAATTGTGTTAACATTTTTTTTTTTAATGGATAAAGGATAATACAATGGAATCATAAGTAGATACATGCATGGCATTTGTTTTATTAACATGGGTCAGTTATTGCGAATAACAAGCAAAAGGATAATATGCGGATTTAAATTAATAACAAAAGGGCAAGAATGGGAAGTGGCCTTGCGAATTGTAAAGTGCAATTTTTTAGATTTTTTTTTTGAAATTATAAACAACTTGCGGCTGCCGCAGTGTAGGTACATTGTAAAATATGAGACGTCAACGTGATAAGTAATTTAGAGTGCTGACGCTGTTTTGTTTGATTTATGAAAAATGGCTTATATACTAAGTACCTGTGCGATTCATAAATCAAATATCTACTTTGAATGGAAAATTCTTGTTGTGTTGTCGAGCGTAATATACATATGAGGTAGAAGGGGCAGTATGTATATATACATACATAAGTGGGTGAACTGTCAGTTATTATTTTCGATGAAAAAACGCTAATGTCTTTTGTTTTATAATACTAGAACTAGATGACAGAGCCGGACTGAAGATTTTGGCCCGGGGTGCGATGTAACCAAATTTCTCTTTTTCTTCACTTTTTTTGAGTCATTTGGCCTGGGGTGCATTTGTACCCCTGCACCCCGGGCCAGTCCGGCCCTGCTAGATGACATTAAAAACCTTATATGTAACCAATTTAGAATTAGGCAAATCCCTCACCAAAAATCCAACAAGTCTCAACAGGCATGAATTACATTCTCTCTAGTTCTAGCACAAGTTTTAGTTACGAAAATTTTTTCATTGATTCCACGGTAATTATTTTGGCATACATCAATTGCTTCTTCAGTCGGTACGTAACTAAAAACTTCTTTGTGTCGTTGTTCTAAGATCAGTTTTCAC
>NW_020440044.1:0-6817 GCF_000699045.2 Agrilus planipennis
ATAATTTGTAATTAAACATATGACCGATAAAATGTAAAATTAATAATTAGTACGTAACATTTATTCAAAGGTTATAGGGCCGTTTTACCAAGTACGAATAAAGGTACCAAGCAATTTACACTGATTTAAGATCTAATTAAAAATAAAAATAAAAACGAAAAAGCGATACTTTCAGTATTTCAATAAATTCCGAAAATGTTTGATCATGTTCATTGTGCTTACCCTAAATAGTTGGCAATACTCCTCATTGGACACCTGAACTGACACAAACCTAGACCAAAACTGTCAAGTTTTTGGGAAGCAGCTGCTCCCTTATTATATGCTAAATATTTCGATAAAGTTCTAACAGAAATGGTCATTTTTATCACCACATACTGCAACAGTGGTAAGGTTCATGAACTGTTCAAACTGTTTACTAAGCGAACTGAAAAACGAGACGCTAACATGAGAATGACATCTCAATGTCGAAGGGTCAAACAGTTAAGCAGTTATGTATAACAACAGGACATTTAAACAAATGTATATCAAAACTCTCATAATAGCATCATAAGCTAAATTTTTTTTTATAAATAAAATGGTTTAGGTACTTCTGTCAAAGTTTGATTATTTTGTGATTGCCGCTTCCTAGTTTTCGGGTTACCTATGAATTGATGATTGCGGCAGTTGGGTCGTGCCCCTTGAAAAATGTCTGTTATAATCGTATGCATTTAATTGTTTATTTTCTAATTGGCGCTTCCTAGTTTTCGGGTTACCTATGAATTGATGATTGCGGCAGTTGGGTCGTGCCCCTTGAAAAATGTCTGTTATAATCGTATGCATTTAATTGTTTATTTTCTAATTGGCGCTTCCTAGTTTTCGGGTTACCTATGAATTGATGATTGCGGCAGTTGGGTCGTGCCCCTTGAAAAATGTCTGTTATAATCGTATGCATTTAATTGTTTATTTTCTAATTGGCGCTTCCTAGTTTTCGGGTTACCTATGAATTGATGATTGCGGCAGTTGGGTCGTGCCCCTTGAAAAATGTCTGGTAAACAGCGTGATCCTTTAAAAATCACCCAAACAAATTCATAGTCCGTGTTAATGCACGATAATAGATCGCGTCATAAGTCATAATAAATATTCTTTAACAATAAAAAAGGTTAAAGGTTTGAAAATTTTAAGAGCAAGAAACAATACTTTGTACCTACCGTGAAATATTCCAGTTTGCAAATTGTTTTTCTAATAATAAACGAGATTAGCTACTGGGACTACGATATAGAAAAGCTACGCCATTATATAAATGTTACCGGTATCTTTGCCTCTTTTACTTTATTTTTATTGTAACATTTATACATTTACTTTTATCGTCATCATAAGGTCGTAAGTCCTGAGACTGGTTGGACACGACACGTACCTCCACTCTTTCCTATCTTGAGCTAATAAGTAATATGGACTCAAAAAAGTTCTGAATAATAGTCTTACGACGATTTCTTTCAAATCTCTTTCAGTTTTAATTTACAACTAAATTCTTTCGTGGTACATACATTTATGAAAAAGTGCACTTAAGTTTGTGTGTTTTTTGCAACTTGACACCGTGTTCTTTGATTACAGTAATCACGCACCTATTGATTTTGTAACAGTTGTGTTTTACTTTACTGCAAATTGTATGTTGCTAATGAAGAAAGAAACTAAGTCCTATTATTATGTGTCGTAGTTTGAGAATATTAATCTATAAATGAAACATTTTAGGTTTCCAAGTACACTAGCTGTGCCATCGCATGAGTAGCATGCGTCATTAAGTAAAATTAGTCTTGGGTAATTATAGAATTTGTTAACGCTATACTGTGTAAAATGTTTATAAATAATGTGTAGATGGCGCATAGTGTACTGCGGATACTTTAAATTGTGTTCGTTTTATGGCAGTTTTATTTTATTTGTTTTTATAAAGTAGGGAAAGAGCGAATATAAAGATAGGAGACGAAAAATTAGAAGAAGTGGCTGATTTTAGATATCTAGGAAGTCGGATAAGTCAGGATGGAAGGAGTAGTAAGGATATAAAGCAGAGGATAGCGCAGGGTCGCGTCGCCTTTAATAAAAAGAAGTCACTTCTATGTTCGCGAACTATTAATTTAGATATTCGAAAAAGGTTGTCAAAGGTGTATGTTTGGAGCGCGGCGTTGTACGGGTGCGAAACATGGACAGTGGGCGCGGCGGAAAAGAAAAGGTTAGAAGCTTTCGAAATGGGACGGGGAGTCAGATAAAGTTGACTACAGATTCCACAATACTTATACATACAATTTTTATTATAGCAAATTATGACTGCAATCCAATATCTCCGCTGTTTTTTTTTCATATTCATGTAGGTACTTAGCAATTTCTTTTGCCAAAACATCTTCGGCCATGAGTATGCATTTATTATTAAACTTACAGTAAAAAATAAAAAAAAACCTTTTGTATGTATCAGTCACACCATCAATTAATTCCGATGGGCAAGTATGTAGTTTCTTCGCACAAAACCGCAGCGGGATGCTGGGACGAAGGACCCTTTTCGGTTTCCTTTTAGGAACGGTGGGAATTGATGGAAGGTGATTGGAAAGATGCAGCTACTGTAGTAGTAGATAGTCATCTCTTTTCGTAATTTGTACACAACTCAATTTGTCTGCTTCAGTCTTTTATTAGAATGCGAAGCAAAATCCATAGTTAGTGCGTCCCTATCTAATAGTCAAAATTATATCTAAGTCGACGATTGATCGTCTGTCGATCAGTCAGGTGCAAACTCCTTTATAATATACACACATGTAGAGATAAATAACAGAAAGATTAATTGATAGTACTTTCTTTTGTTCATGTTAATATTTAAGTGTTTATAATATTTTAATTGTAAGGGTAATCATTCATGTTTGCCAAGTATGAGTTATTGAAAGTGGAACCTGCTTCTAATTTTGTTAAGGAATTCCTTTCGCGGTTACTTCAGGAACTATTAGAAATTGATCTGGGTCATGGTTCTTTCCGTTTTACAATTAATTAATGGCAGCAACGTATAGGATATTGTATGAATACTTATTCAATTTACTTTTCAAGGTACAATCGGTCTAGCGTTACCATTCGAAAGTCGTTTTTACGAACACAGTTGTTTATCTAGTAAAAAGTTCCTTACTATGAAAATTACGATCCTATAATTTACTACTTAGGTACTTACCAGAAAATCGAATAAAAATAATATAATAATTCTTATTATTAACAAAAATAACATACCTCAAATAGGAAAACGTATTACTTATTCGCTAATAGTAACAGATTATACGATTTCCGTTTGTTAAAGATAATGCTATAGAGATTAGAATAAAAAAAAATCTATAATTTATGTGGGGCAGTAATATTCCACAGATAATCTTTCATTCTCTTCTGTCTTCGTTTCGTCCGTCTCAACTTTCTCACCCGAACCACCACCCACCCATTCCCACGATTCCTGAAAGCAGGCTGAAGAGGGCCTTCCGCCCTACCTTCCGGCGTAGTCCGGAGGGACTGCCCGCCCACCAGCATTACTGGCTGNATGAGTGACTACTTTTACACTTTTTAACAATTGATTTTCTTGGCATAAAAAAGTCAATTTAGGTATGTACTTACCCTGGTTTAGGTTTGGTGGGACACAAACCTGCCACACATGCAGTGTTACCCATCTAAATCACTTAACAAATATGAAAAGTTAGCTTGCCTGAACTGCGTACTCAATGTCGTAAACGTCTGATAAGATAAAGAGCACTGGTTCATCTACAACTATTGCTAAAAATTTCTAATGGTGGGTTTTAAACCCAACGGTAGCTTCGATTTCCGACTGCCAAATGTGCAAATTACGGAGAAAGTACCCATGTGTATATATTAGCGGTAATTGTAAACCAATTATTTCTTTTGAGTTAACTTCAACTAACCGTTTTTTATCGCGGGTATTTAATAGCTTCAGATAAAAATTGTAGTTGTTTACTAACGGTTATTGTACATTAATTTGTTAGGTAAGTATAATGATAACAATAATGTAATCTTCAGTTTGATTTCTGGGGTTGATAGTATAAAAAATAACTCGCGCTGCTGCAGTTCGTGGAAAACAGTAACAAGAATAAAAAATGACGTTTAAATATTATTTACAGTTAATTACGGTACAATTATTTTACGTATTTGATGATACTTGACATGAATAAGAAAAAATTATAATTGGACTGTTTCCGGTCGATACTTCATCCTAGGTCTCATCGTAAACGTTAGGGTTTGTATACATTTCTATAGCAACCTCTATGTAAACACAACATTAATTAGATAAAATATTTATAACTAATATTACGTTACAATAAGCAGAAGAGAATATTTTTCTTTTTTTTTATGAAATTATCTTACTAATAAGTAGGTGCATACTTTTTGCAAAAATAAAACTGAAAGGTATTTTAGCAATTTGTAGTTAGTCGAGGGATGGAGGTGTACTGTCCGAAACGCTTCTGTGTAATTACAATAAAAAAGGAAACTCTTATAATGAAGTATAATATGTCTTGACACAGTTTGATTATTAAAATCCATGGAATAAGGAGCTTCTTGGAAGACAGAAAAAATATCCCATAATAAATAATTTATTATTCTGTTTGGAATTATCGTCAGTAATGTCGTCTATGTCTACCTCTGCCCGTTTTGACTTACGTTTTTACTCCTGATCTGTCTCTAAACCATGTTTTTTTCTCGTTTTCTCTATTGATTCACATAGCGCCCTGTGTTCTTCTACATTTTCCAATAACTCTTCGTATGCTGTATACGGAAAACCTATACACACCGACTGGTAAGGATTGAAGGATCATCTTAGACAAAAAAGTGACTAGATCTAGATCTTATCCGCAAGAACCAGAAGGATTTTGTTATTCTAATGGATTTGATAGCCTGCTGAAACACTTCGAAAGAGCTTTTTGCTAGAATGGTTACAACAAACAAAAAATAAGAAGGATACTTCCCAGAAAATCTCTAAGTATTCTAGGAATAGAATTGAGAAAGGATTCATGGAACCTTACAGACACAAAGTCACAGATAAAGCCGGCAGGATGTTGGAAAAACAGCATCAAAACAGTTCTCAAACCGTACAATAAAATTTGAAATCGGCCAAAAACAAAAGAGGTTATTTAACAGTATTAGGAGTACACCGAATTGGTTTGCACTGGTAGTTCTTGAGGTCTTTCAGCTTTAGATTCAATATTTTCAACCCTTACTTACCAATTTACGTAACAGTAAACAAAAATTCTAATATGTATTGTTTTTTTATTATAAAATTATTTCGGAATAACAGTTATAGTTACAGTTGTTCTAGCATTCGTGCCACACACTCGCTCTATTCAAAAATGGTACAAAAATAACAAAAAAAATTACTCTATTTACGTACATCTTAAAAAATAGACAAAATCCGCTCTCAGGTCTCATTCTCGCTTCTTGAGACTTGGAGCAGATTTGTGATAATTAGTGGACGAATTTTCCTCATTTCGATAAATTTTGTTCTTTGTTTACACGTTAACTAAAAATGAAAAGAATTCATCCATCCGCATGTTTGCGACAATAATTTCTTTCTATACATAAATATCTATCTATATTGCAATATGAATAATACACGTTATTTAATTTTTACAATATTTCGACTTTCAAGTTTCGAAGAAATATAAAATTAACTGATAATGGTACAAATAGCGTTAGAAAGGTACTGATTTTTAATAAATAATAGCTACAATAATAATGTATTATTAGACAACAACACTTTCATAGAAGTTTGTTATTTTTAAGACTATTTTTTTTTTTTTTCGATGTATTTCAAACCTATTACTTAAAATTGACCAGATTTTAGTTTCCTATTAAAGTTCGTTTCAAGTCCTCTTATTGGCCTTCACTATCGCTATCACTTTTATCTGAAAAAGATAAAAAAAGTTATGACTAAAAACAACACTTTTCGGTTAAAAAATTTAGAACATTAACGATTAATTTTGTCCACGTTTTTGTAGTTGTTAGTTCCAACTGGAATGCGTCATTATTGACGATTTTTAATTAAAAATTTTGATTATATGGTATAGCAAGGGAAGAAAAATTAGGGAATGATTATATTATTATAATTTGTGGATATTTTTGGCCAAAGGGAAGGCCGTTATTGTTAATTATCGTTAAGCATCCAATCAAAAATTATTATTCGTTTCTAAACAAAAATTACAGTATCAGCTAATGAGTGACTACTTTTACACTTTTTAACAATTGATTTTCTTGGCATAAAAAAGTCAATTTAGGTATGTACTTACCCTGGTTTAGGTTTGGTGGGACACAAACCTGCCACACATGCAGTGTTACCCATCTAAATCACTTAACAAATATGAAAAGTTAGCTTGCCTGAACTGCGTACTCAATGTCGTAAACGTCTGATAAGATAAAGAGCACTGGTTCATCTACAACTATTGCTAAAAATTTCTAATGGTGGGTTTTAAACCCAACGGTAGCTTCGATTTCCGACTGCCAAATGTGCAAATTACGGAGAAAGTACCCATGTGTATATATTAGCGGTAATTGTAAACCAATTATTTCTTTTGAGTTAACTTCAACTAACCGTTTTTTATCGCGGGTATTTAATAGCTTCAGATAAAAATTGTAGTTGTTTACTAACGGTTATTGTACATTAATTTGTTAGGTAAGTATAATGATAACAATAATGTAATCTTCAGTTTGATTTCTGGGGTTGATAGTATAAAAAATAACTCGCGCTGCTGCAGTTCGTGGAAAACAGTAACAAGAATAAAAAATGACGTTTAAATATTATTTACAGTTAATTACGGTACAA
>NW_020440045.1:0-1906 GCF_000699045.2 Agrilus planipennis
ATTCGACATAGCTTGGCGAAATGTTAAGAACGAACCTTGAATTTTAAAGATTGGTGCAACATTGATCTAGCATTGATAAACCTACACTTGGCTGCCCAGTACTGGGGGCAAACTTGGCAAAACCTCGTTAATGTCACTGTTACCGACAAAATTAAACGAATCATGTACATAAATGCATTCTGAACTTGGTTCAAGTTTTGGACAGTTTTGATTGCCAATGCTTGGTTGTCCAGTATTGGATATAGCTTGGCCAAATGTTAAAAACGAACCTTGACATTTGAAGATTGGTGCAACATTGACCTAGCATTGATAAACCTACACTTAGCTACCGAGTACTGGGGGCAAACTTGGCAAAACCTCGTTAATGTCACTGTTACCGACAAAACTAAACGAATCATGTACATAAATGCATTTTGAACTTGGTTCAAATATTGGACAGTTTTGATTGCCAATACTTGGTTGTCCAGTATTGGATATAGCTTGGCCAAATGTTAAAAACGAACCTTGACATTTGTAGATTGGTGCAACATTGACCTAGCATTGATAAACCTACACTTGGCTGCCCAGTACTGGGGGCAAACTTGGCAAAACCTCGTTAATGTCACTGTTACCGACAAAACTAAACGAATCATGTACATATATGCATTTTGAACTTGGTTCAAGTATTGGACAGTTTTGATTGTCAATACTTGGTTGCCCAGTATTGGATATAGCTTGGCGAAATGTTAAGAACGAACCTTGACATTTGAAGATTGGTTCAACATTGACCTAGCATTGATAAACCTACACTTGGCTGCCCAGTACTGGGAGCAAACTTGGCAAAACCTCGTTAATGTCACTGTTACCGACAAAATTAAACGAATCATGTACATATATGCATTTTGAATTTGGTTCAAGTATTAGACAGTTTTGATTGCCAATACTTGGTTTCCCAGTAATCCTACCCCTGTGACCGAGCATGGCATTTTTGAAGACCCCCATGACGGGTCACATAGAATGGCTACGTTCTCAAAATGTACCAAACATTGGTACTTGAAAATTTGCCAAAAATTGGTCCAGTAACAACAAGTCACTGCTTGGTTTCCTACTAATGGTCTAAGTTTCGGCCATTCGTCAACTCCGATATTTTCTACATGGGCACTGCTGGTTAATTTGCGTGAATAATTAAAGATTAATCGATGTGTTTTTAACTCAAGATCGGACTAGTTATTTACATACCTATTTATTTTTATTTAAGCCAAACGTATCGCAATTATTGGAGTGGAGGAAAGGGGGAATTTCTTAATTACACATAAAATTACATTTCAAGGTGAGATTTTCAATTTCCTTATACCTACATAATAATAATACTAATAATATTCCTTTGTTTTGACCTGCATTTTGTCCTCCGGCATTAATTTGCCCAGTGTACTGTGCACAAACGGTAATTTTGATAACAGTCCATTTTATAGTATATCTACCGGTGGGCAATTAGTGCGTTGTCTACTTGCGGTTGATCGTGCATGTAAATGACCTTAATGGAAGTCTTATTTTTAATGTAGGAAGTCGTTATTCCAATGACGATTGAAATACGCGATTTGTTTTTCGTTGATTAGAAGAAAACAAAAACACAAAAAAAATTGTTTGATCAATAAGTTGAGTTTTCCGCAATTCTGTACAAAGAAAGTTGATAAAGAAAATAACTATTTTTGTTATAAGAAATCGGAATAGGAAGACGACAGAAACGTAATTTTGAGAATTGAAGGAAATATAAATTGTTTTTTCTGGGCAACTTTATAAAATGATTGGAACTGCTAAAACATTCGTTGGCTTTTTGGGATGCTCACACTAGCGCGGATCACTTCATCCAAATATATTTTTTTAAATGTATAATGTGTATATTAGGGTGCTTCAAACAAAATTTTTA
>NW_020440045.1:2277-6690 GCF_000699045.2 Agrilus planipennis
CATACTTTGTCTTAGAGTTTTGTAAAGCTCAAAGACTCAACTTTGAGAATATGAAACGGTTTTTTGGAAAAAATTGCGTAAATTATGTGTAAATTCAATTTAAAACAAAAAAGAATTTTTCCTATGTTAATTAAATGGGAAACTAAAATAAAAAATAGCGACCCCTTAGATTTGAGCTATAGGGCTCATGTTTGGCGAGCATTTTTTTTACATCAGATAGAAACATTTGAGGGGGTAAGAGTTAAAATTAAATATTTTGTTTGAAGCACCTTAGTGTATATTGCAATAGTTAAAAAAGGTATTATAATAGTTACAGTTCTTTCACTGTCAATATTTTGACCGGTTGGGATTTAGATAGATCAGGATTTTGGCTAAAGGTAGTGTAGTTGCTGGAACTTTGTGTGGATTGTGGATCCACTATTTTTAAGGATAAAAATTTATTTGAATGATCTATAATTGGAGCTAAAATGACACTGCACATCAGAGTCTAACTGCTAATGACGCAATGACACCTTATGTGGAATATCGGATTACAATGATTTATTTAATTAAGTTCCACAGAATTCCATTTGATTATCTTCCATACCGTGTACAACATATTCTACAACAATAATTGTAAGAGTCTTCTTAACTGTATGATGTTAACACGTTATTAATTATAGCATTCATAGAATAACGTATTCTATGTATTACACGCATTATACTTAATTTTTAATTGGTAGTCAACGTAAATTTTTTATTAGTCAAAGAAGAGTGCGTGGTTAATATACCCATAATTAACGAACAAGATAAATGATGGCAGAAGCAGGATCTTGTTTAAAACGAAATAACGGGTAATGCACGACATCGAATTTATCACCGGTGACAAAAATGTCCGTCGGTCGTGCTCACTGTCATTTCGCCAGGTGGTAATGTATTTAATAGTGTAGGTGTCCCAATATGAAAACAATCAGATTAAGAAAAAAGACTCAGCCCAAGAATAAATAACGACAAAGTCCATATACATTGTGTCAAGCGCGAAAAAAAAGAAGACAATTAGGGTCAAGCACCTCATTACAGTGGGATTAGGGATGGGCACGCATCCACACATTCATACAGGGTGATAGGTATTAGTCATCATCATCCTCCTAAGATCGTCAGTTGTAAAACTGGTTGGACACGCACGTCCGTTCTTTCTTATCCTTAAAAATAGAACATCCCACATCCTTATCTATTTGTGAACAGCAATTTGGTGATTTGATTGATTACTGATATTGATTATTGATAATCATTGACAGAATTTTGCGATAACTAACTTAACCGTAGCGAATATTTTATTCAACCATAACGTTAGGAGGCGCTATACGTGGAAGATGCTAGATGATTTAGGGAAATGCCAGTTAGATTACATACTTGTTAGGTAAAGATTTAAAAATCAACTGAAGGACTGTAGGAGTTATCCAGGAGCAGATATAGATAGCGATCATAACGTAGTAGTTATGAAGACCAATCTTAAATTAAAAATTCTAAAAAAGAAGGATTGTAGGAGTTAGTCACATTTACGAGACGGGGAAAGTCCCAAAGGATTATAAACGGAACTAACAATTGGTCTAACTTCCCATGTATCAAAAATCTTAAATTAATAGAATTGTACAGAAGAGGATCGAAAAAAGGGTAAAAGAACTATCAGGGGAAGATCAATTTGCGTTTAGAAGAAATAAAGGCCATTCTTGCTTTACGGGTCACAATAGAGAAAACGACCGAAAAAGGAAAGAGTGCGTACATATTAGGATTTGTAGATTTGTAGCTTTTGCCAATGTTAATTGGGACAAGATGTTAGTATACTTAAAAATGTAGGGATGAGTTACAGAGATAGAAGATCGATACTTAGTTTGTATAAAGAGCAACAGGCAGTTATAGAGCTGGAGCTGCAATGTAGAGAAGTAAATATTAGGAAGGCAGTAGACAGGGGTGCACACTGTCACCGCTACTTTTTAATCTGTACATCGAAGACGCGATCAACATCATTAAAGACAGTACAACTGTAGGGACAGATATAGAGGCGCAAAAGATTAGTATTAGGAAGGAAAAGTTAGAGATAGCTTTAAATAATATAGAAGCGGTGTTGACAAAACACTATTGTATGAAAATAAATAAAACTAAAACAAAAATACGGGTATGCAAGGGAAGAAAAAGTACGGGAAATGCGAATATAAAGATAGGAGACGAAAAATTAGAAGAAGTGGCTGATTTTAGGTAACTAGGAAGTCAGGACGAAAGGAGAAGTAGAGAAGATTGTTCAAGGTGTATGTTTGGAACGCGGCGCTGGGCGGGTGCGAAACATGGACGGTGTTACATGTGGTGTTACAGGCGAATGATGAGGATACCGTAGATAAAGAAAGTTAGAAACGGAGAGGTATTAGAAAGAATAGGAGAAAAGAGGACTCTACGGAAATCAATAAGAAATAGACGAGATAGATTGGTAGGACACCTTCTCAGACATGAAGATCTAGTCAGAGACATATCATAGGCAGAAACAGGAGTTAAGAGGAGTAGAATTATGTTGCTTGGTAGTATTTTTCATTAAATTGGTGCGAGATCATTCAAAATTTGTTAGTTACTGAAATTATAAACAGAAATAAACGCACCGGTTTGTATACTTTTAATCGCTCTGTATTTCGTCCCCTCGGATTTTCCTTGAAATCGGTCGTCAACAACAAATTGAAAATGATTACGTTTGTTTCAAAGATGAATTGTAATTCAATGCTACGCGATGCAATTACAACGAGCAGCGTGTATCGGCGATCGCCGTCGGAAAAATTAAATTGAAATCGAAAGAAAAAAAACCAGCTCCTAAGGTCTTACTCTCCTAGCACTTGGCAGATTGGCGACCTCGTTTCCAAATATGGACTGAATAATAAATTATGTGCGCAAATCAGAAACAAGGATTTTATGTACATATTATTATTATTATCATTATTCTTGTAGGGACTTGCACATCAAATCAAGTTGGTGTCGAAGTCGCCAGTTCGTGACTGCTATAACTTAGTATTTATTAATAATAATAATAATGGTACGTTTCCTCATTGTCATGTCGTAAAAAGAATAGCGAATTGACGTTAATAACGATTTCTGAACAATCTTCGAGAAACCGTCGACCTTCCCTTCAACGAACTTATTAATCGCATTTTTTGGCCGATCCCACGTTAATAACAACAATAATAGAAAAACGATGTAACGGGTTCGATAAATAATTTAAAAATGTCTATTTACATAGTTGGAGTTTATGTTGAAATACGGAAGTACATGACATAGCATTCAAATTGAAATTCTATAATAGCTTAAAATTGGATTATGGAGATATGTATTTATTTGAAGGTAAAGGGTAAACCCCAAAGGTTTTATGGTGTACAACCTGATAGAATTCTAAGAATTCGAGAGATTTATTTCTTTATTGCGTAATAAAGTGAAGTTACTCAGTAAAGTGAGGATTTACTGGGAATTATGAAGGAATTTCATAGATTTTATTTAGTGGGGAATTACAGACTGCTCTTGATTTTTTACGCATGCGCATCATGTTCATAAACATTGGCACGAGTTTATTGTTCACTCCCCATCGGTCCAAATTCTAATTATTATTATTTTCGCTTACGAAGCAACGGGATAGTGAGATAAATTGTAAATATCCCTTTAATATTTAAGTAAATTTTTCTTTTTCATTTTCCCCGTGCGAGTTGAAACAAAAAGGGTGGAGGTCGGAGGTGAACTAAACAAAAATACGTCATTTGGAAACAAAAAATTAGAAAGTCAGCTTCAAGGATATTTCCGATTATCAAATTTCCTTCTCGCAATTTTCCTAAAATTAAAAATATTTTGTACCTATTCCAATTAAAAGTAATGACTTGACCTCCAAATGACCTCAAAAGTCAAGGTGCCCTTAAAAGTCACCTATTGATTTCCACTTCAAAAGCATTTCAACTTTTGCCTAAAACTTTTTCCGAAGTAATGAAAACCAATCATGTTTTTAGCAATAATTTTTGACTAGTTCACCCTTGTCTTTTTGTTCTAACTAAAGTGTCCACCCTTCGAAGAGGTCTACACTCCTGTAAAAGTCTGCCCACAAACGAATCCCCTCACCCTTATTATCTGAGCATGATCACATCCAAGTCTCGTGTCTAGCTCCTCCACCATAATTACATACTCACTTTTACAGCCCATTTCAATTTGTGTGAATTGTGACCTTGAAGAAATTTGCGCGAAGATAAAAAGAATACACACTAGGCGTGAGCGAGACAGAAATAGTCGCAACAAGCTTGAACGAGCAGAGCTCTCGATGGGCGGTCTTAGGAGATCGGCTAGAACTGTACAGTACTAGACGAAAATGTTTAGCAATTTCTTAAAACAAAAATGTATATAAATTAACAATAGAAAACA
>NW_020440046.1:0-7681 GCF_000699045.2 Agrilus planipennis
GATCTACATGGGATAATAAATGACGCAAAATTATCAGAAGAATGGAGGACGGGCATTGTGACACGAATATATAAAAAAGACAACAAAGACGAGGCCAAAAATATAGACGAATTACCCTTACGGACACTGGATATAAAATATACGCGAAGATACCAAAAAGGCGGCTCTAGGCAGAAATGGTAGAGAAGAATCTCATAGATGATGAGAAATAGGGTACAGAAAAGGGAGAGGGACACTAGATACAATATACATAGTAAAGACGACCATTGAAGAAGAAATTAAGAAAGAAAAAGGAGAAATCTTCCGATTCTTTGCTGATATGAAGGGAACCTTTGACAGGATAAACAGAAAGAAAATATGAAGTATAACAGAAGAAAAAGGAATAAATATGAAGTTAAGGAAAATAATAGAAGAAATATATGAAGCAATATCAATTAAAATATAGAAAAATCTGAAAAACGTTCAACGGGGTGAGACAAGGGTGTCCCTTGAATACAGCTGTTTTCAACCTAGCTTTTGTGGATCTAGAAAAAACAAAGAGGAAAATGGAAGGGGTAGTCATGGAAAAGAAGAAAGTATAGACAGTATCTTACGCGGATGATATAGTATTGAAGGCGAACGATGAAGAGGGGATGACAGAAAAGATGAGGAAAAGGGGAATATACATCGCAGAAAGAGGCCTACAGATGAACACGGATAAATCCTATCTCGCCTATTTCTTATTGATTTTATTAGAATTCTCTGTTTTCCTATCCTATCTAATACATCTTCATTTCTAAGCTTCTCTGTTCACGGTATCTACATCATTAGTCTGTAATACCACATTTCGAACATGTCCAACCTTTTCATTTCTGCCGCGCCGAACCGTCCTTGTTTCGCACCCGTACAGCGTCTCGTTCCAGACATACACCTTTAATAATCCCTTTCGAATTTTAAAATTAACCTTTCATATGCACAAAAGTGACTTCCTCTATCACTGAATCAACTTTTTATTGCCATAATACATAATTTCACAGACAAATTGCAAGGAAACAGAGTCAAAACAAATCAAAGATTACAGCTATTAATCTGTCTGTCGGAGGGTATTGTAGGGTTCCCTTTCAAACTTCTTACACTAATAAGCCACCCATAGTGAAAGTATCGTGTTGATCAATAAGTTAATCAATTTGAAAATACTAATGTTTAATAATGATGGCGTCTAATTAACGGGCTGCTCTGGAAAGTCCACCGTTATTTGCTGTCGTTTTATAGTCATTATTGGAACAATTGAATTGTTCACTTCAAAAACGAAATCGTTAGTTCCAATTATCCGGCAAATTCAGTTCGAAAGTCATTAAATTTTCCGAAGTGTCACAGGAGAAATTGCTGACCGGTTAAGTTCTGATTTTATAATTAAATTCATTTAAAGTCAGCGCAACTGTTTCAAGTTAGTCGTGTGCCACGGACCGAGACAGGGTTGTTACGGCCTGCTGTTCGATATTGCTGTTGGCTACAGCCCACTGTTATTATGATTGGTACGCCTGTCTCAGTGAGGCCAACTTTCCGACTCTATTCTATTACTCATTACTCACTCAACTTTAAAATTTCAACGCGAAAGGCAATCTGTCACATAATAAATACACGGAAGCAGACCAGTCTTTATATACATGGTGTTTCTGAAATAAGTAGCAGGTGACAGGGGGTAATAGGGTACTATAAAACAAGAAAATTAAGTAAATGTTTGGTGGTCCAGAAATTCACCGATTTCCAGAAAAGCGTATTTGAAAGTACCAGTCCGACCCTGGTAGGATCTCGCAGGGTACGACATTACAACGCCGCATTCAAATCAGCTGCTAGTTAGCAGCGACGGTGTTGTATTTATTTTGTATTTTTGGACTTACTCATGCAATGTTTGTTATTTGTTAGATTAGATTAAGTGTGATTGACGATGTTTATATTAGTTATGCTGGAGTAGTTCTTTGTTCTTTTAACGTTGTAGAAGACAGTCGAAGTCATTAGAAGTAGGTCAGTGTGTTAGTGTCATGGATTAGTGCAGAATTGTGGATTGACCAATGCGTGAGTTTCTACACAATTTTGTTTCAAATTTATTGGTACCTTGACCATGTTTCTTTACTCACCATACGATTCCCTATTGCGCTTTCCAATGCTTCCAATAATAATAGGTGTTTGGTGATTAAGACGACGTAATTACAGTTTTGTTAAGTTTGAAAAATTTCGCAAAATTAATTTGATAGTGGACCTATAAATTTTGTGTTCAAATTCGGGGTTGATTTCCCAGGAATATGGGAGTCCTTCCTGACTTTTTCGACCCATTAAAGTGTAAATAGCTCCCTAATTATTTACACAGAAACTGGAGTCTACGTATGTTTCATTTATAGCAGTTACACATCTTATGAAACGTTTATTACGTTAGCTTGCTCGTATATTTCGATGAAATTCCATTATAATTATGTGGTTTATTGCGATGGTGTACAGCTTTTCAAAAATTTAATTACCGAAGATAAACTATTGACGAGACGACTAGTGGCTATATGAAATATTAAAAATATAACATTCCTACAGTCGGATATGATTCGAAAAACGCAAATTTTATTATCAAGGGATAGCTGACATACGTTTATTATTGCGTCGTAAACGACAATGGTAGTAAAACAGGAAACCACGGCTGCAATAAAAGGCGGGTCGTGGTTGTACGTGAATGACTTGTTAAATGAGATATTTGTACAGGTAATAGCATGAGTCCTACAGAGGTGTAAAACTATAGGTACTTTTGTCAATATTCCAACATGGGCACATTAATATCCATATATTTCAATGGACTTATGGGCATTTTGAAATCATCAGCTGTATGGATGCGTCTTATTATATTTGAAAGATGAATGAAGATGAAATAAGTACAGAGTTTTGGATGTAATAAACATTCGTACGGTGAAATCAGCAGTGTGGTTAAGGGCAATTGTTTTTTTTAAGAAAATCACAGTAATTTATAATCGGAAGCCGGTCCTGTGCGTGAATTGGCAGCATAGGTGTCTAGCCAATAGCGCAGTACGATAAAAACTCCGCAACTACATGGACAGAGGGTGTAAACATTACCGACAATCGAACGTGTAAGATAAACATAAACCATTTAGTACTACACATGTTATGTAAATATAAATCGCTAATTAATTGTAATTTTATTAAGGCATTTCCACACTGTTGAGGTATTGTCATGCTCCGTTAACCTTTTACTTGTGATCAAAATTAAAGTACTGCTACTATCCTTTCGAAACCACCGAAATAAATCCACTCGCGACTGAAAATCAGTTTCCAGCAAGGTTTGCACACGCTGCAAATGATAAAGATGCAGCAAGTATGTGTATTCCGTTAAAAATTGCCACACTGAGAGAAGACAACATTCTCTGCTATTTCGCGTGCACTATTTCCGGAGATTGTCTCTTTCGAAATCTAGGAATTCGTCCCTACAGCAGTGATATGGTTCAAAACCGTAAATACGTAGATGTCATGTCACATTGCTATAACAACAAGTGTTTCTGACCTACATTAGTAATTGATGTTGTATTGCCAAATTAGTTAATGAACTGCACAAAGTTTAAACGTTAAAAGAATAAACGGTTATTAGAGGTTGGTTGTTAACATAAACACTTAAAAAAATGCAAAACAAATACTACATTGATGCTAGTAATCACCAGCTGGTTGCGTGTAGCGTTGCGGGGCGTATTTCTTTGGCAGGGCCGGAATTGAATTTGCCTGTACCTTTAAGTACATTCTTCTCGAAAACAGTGAACAATTTTTGTGTTTTATAGTACTCCTGTAAGTTCGGCACTTATTTCTGTTACACTCTGTAAAGCCAGTTCTCTACTGTTCATTAAAAAACAAAGAAAATATCAAATCTTTCGCATTGTGATAGGAGTGAGTTGTATGCAGGAACGGCCCGGTTTACCCTTAAAATAATAGTTCCTTAGATAAGATTCTCATTTCCTTTCTCACAAGGCGGCAATTGCATCGGGAAACAATGTCAACGCGTTCCGGATCGAAGAGCACCCCGGAGTACTTAGAAGGATCGAGATGGGTTTTATAACAATCGGAATTGCAAAAGAGCATTTATCCTTTACGGTTAAGACCGGTGCAACAATCGAAAAGTGAATATAAAAGTCGGGTTTATACAGGCGAGAGTGCAGGGAGTAGAAAATCTCCTTGGAAGAACAAAAGCCACCGTCAGACTCTTACCGTGAAAGTTATCGGAGTTACGCTTAGCGTTCCCAGGAGGGAGGAGGAAGCTGGAGGAGTAGGAGGGGTGAAAAACTTGGTTGCGAACGGCTGGACGGTGAACACCGTACGAGCAAAAGGGTAAATAGTAACGAGACAGTTGCATTGCAGTCAAGTTGAAAGAATCATTTAAAGACGGCGGTGTAGGAGGTAGCGGAATTGTCGTATTTTAATGGTTCAAAAGCGTCCAATATTCTACAAGAGCGCATCCGAAGGACGAAGGATGCAACTAAAGGATTCCGATCGGGAAACTTTTCATATTATGTTGGAAACGCGGGGAGCACGACTTCAAGGATTAGGGTCCTTTATCGGTCAGGGGAATGACTACACTTGTAAACTCTATGACAAAGGGCAATTTACCTATCGAGAATCAAGTACATACACGGTTAAAATTTAATGAAGGAATCTTCAAAAAGTTTAACACACGTTGTCGTCCTTGTTCTCAATAGAACACTCAGAAGCTTATTACCGGTTGAATATGGCGATATAGGTGTGACAAAAACATCGTAAAACAGCTGCATTATTATTTATTCAGCTCAGAAAATTACAAAAAGAGGGGAAAACGGATGACGAATACGGGCGGGAAACAATATTGATAAAAAACGAATGAATTAGTCAACAGAGGGAGATTAAATGGGATAAAACAGAAGAATGAATCAGGAAGTTCTAGTAGACATTCGAAAGAAGTGAAAGACGAATGAAGAAGTATAAAGAAAATAATAAAAGAATAATTGCTCATTACAACAATTTAGTGTTGTAACAGACCTCTGCTTCCGCTTCCGGAAGTTCAGCATACATTTTCAGATCCGCTTCTGCATGTAGTTTCGCATTTTTATTTATTTCTCGTCTTTTTGAAAATCAATATATATCGAAAAAATCAAACAAGTCGTAAAAATTTATTACTTACTTTTATCTGTTGACTGAACTTTGCCGTTTTCAAATTTTATTTTAATTCTCTTATTGGTTTCCTTCGAAAATGTTAATATAGTTCTAGAGTTTATTTATTTTGTATACTGCTTGCTCAGTGGTGTAAATTTTAAGTTAAAAGTGCAATTTTGAGTCCAAAAAGAAGTTCCATTTGAGATTATTTTGTTGATATTAACGATGCAAGTGCTAAATGCAAAATTTGTAACAAAATATTCGCGAAAAGAGAGCACGACCACTGCATTAAAGTGTCACCTAAATTTACTATTTCCTTTTGTTTTCGTTTCTGTTTCTGTTATAACTGTTTCGTTGCATCGCCATCATCGTCGTCGTCGGTTGAAGTTGCTTCCTAACGTTTCTGTAGCACGAGTGGGGAGCTTCTTCAGAGGTCTTTCCATTTCTGATGCTGGGTATAGACTGTAGTGTCTCTAAAGAAGCTCGCCAATCGTGATAGCGAAACGTTAGGAAGCAACTTCAACCGACGACGGCCTTTAGACTCGAATCAGGACAGCATCAATCCATCAGCTAATCTATCAATAAACGGTAGGTTGGGTTAGGTTAGGTTTTTGGCTATTGGTTACGACATTCCATTTTGCTACTGTAAATTTAATTATAAAAAGAAGTCACTTCTATGCTAGCAAACGGTTAATGTAGAAATTCGAAAAAGGTTGTTAAAGGTGTACGTTTGGAGCACGGCGTTGTACGGGTGCGAAACATGGACAGTGGGCGCGGCGGCAAAGAAAAGGTTAGAAGCGTTCGAAATGTGGTGTTATAGGCGGATGATGAGGACACCGTGGATAGAGAAGGTTAGAAATGAAGAGGTATTAGAAAGAATAGGAGAACAGAGGACTCTATGGAAGTCAATAAAAAATAGGCGAGATAGGNGAAAAGGCAGATAGGTGGAAAGAATATTTAGAGAACCTTTACGCAGGCCCTGAGTTAGGAGATATATTAGAGAAGGAAGATTGTGTGGAAATAGATGAGCTTGGTTATCCCATAATGAGAGAAGAGTTCGATGCAGCATTAAAAAATTTAAAGAATAATAAGGCGCCAGGTGTAGATGGGATACAGGGTGAAATTCTAAAACATAAACTATTTTATAAAAATTGTGTACTATCAAATCTAATCTAATTATCTATATATTTTGAGGTAAATTCGGCCGGACTGGCAAAAAAATTAGTGTCATATTTTGCAGAACATTTCTTCACATTGTCAAATTGCAGCCAAAAGCTTCCTTATGAACTTGAAGCTGACCTTTTTATGCGGGTCAAACAGTTATCTCATTTTCCCTTCTCTGTTACTTCGTAAACAAACATAATCGTTTCAAGTTCCGCAGAATTAAATTTTTCTCGTTTTGATCCAGTGCACCGGATACTGTTTCGTTCCTTTTCTTAATGATGCAGAGTTGAATAATTCAGACGGCCGTTTTTCTTATCCATCACCAATGGATTTATTAATAGCAGCCCCGTCGACCGGGCTGATAAGAACGGAATGCGTGCGCTTGAAACTCGACTTTCGTATACGTTTCAGGCCAATTTTCAATCGATAATATCAGTAAACACCCACACGCGCATGTTTCCGCGCCTTAAGGGATATTTCACACTGTGCGAGCGAGGTGTTTCCATCGCCATACCATGTAGCGACACAAAGTTTCGCATGATCTCTAGTAGTCTTGCAACAGACTTCCGCAATTACGGAGGTTCCGCATACATTTTCACATCTGATTCGGCGTTTGGTTCCACATTTTTATAAGGGAAGCTTATTGGAACCTAATAAAATCTTATTTCTCGCTTTTTAAAAATCAATATACCGAAACAATAAAAATTGATTATATTTATCTGTTGGGTGAACTTGGTCGTTTTCAATATATAATTTAAATGGAATTGCTCGTTGCAAAAATGCATGTTGTGCAAGTACTTCAGCTTTCTGCGACCCCTCTCTAACATTGTGAACGTATTTATTATCAACCGTTTATGTTTATGAAGTATTAGTGTCAATGTAGCTTTATAGAAGGCAAAATTTTCTTAATAACTACTTTAATCCAAAAACGTTCAGGATCCAGGATTTTGAACTCCCTTTTAGCCAGTTCTCCTAATAGTTTCATTTCGAAAATACTTATACAATTATAGCGTTTATTTATTTTGTATAGTGTTTGCTCAGTGGTGTAAATTTTAGGTTAAAAGTGCAATTTTGAAGCCAAAAAGAACTTCAATTTGGGATTATTTTGTTGATATTAACGATGCAAGTGCTAAATGTTGTAGTTTGTAACAAACTATTCGCGAAAAGGGCGCGTAAAGAGTCGCCTAAAATGCACTTCAGCTTCTGCATCCGCTTCCGCTTCCGCATTTACTTAACCAATTCGCTATTTCTTTCCCTACCGATTGCAAACACCGATTATTTATAAACAAACATCTTATAACTAACTAAAAGAACATACTAAGTGTCCGTTTAAATTAAATTTTGTACAATTACTAATTACACATAGTTT
>NW_020440047.1:0-6675 GCF_000699045.2 Agrilus planipennis
TTCGAACATAATGGCAATATTTAGAGATGGGTAACACCGTACTCTACTTTATTGATAGAATTATCTGTAATTGAAAGGCATGATATTGCTAATTTACTTCATCTTTGCCTGTCTATAAAATAATCATATTGTTACTAAAGACACAGCAATTGTGTAATTGTAGGTTTTGTTGTAAAAAAATGGACAAATTCAATCCGTTTGCAATTCAACATAACCAATCGCAGTAGAATTCGAACATAATGGTAATATTTAGAGATGGGTAACACTGTATAAATGATACCATTATGTTGATACGTTTCTCTATGTTACATGTGTTGAAACAGTTTACTCGATAAAAATGACACTTGAAACATTAATGACAGCTTCACATTCTAGTAGGAGGTATCGCTGCGCGGAGTTGTTTTGTGTATGTTTATATTAATGTATTATATTCGCCTATTAGCAATTTCACATTGAGACGCGTTCAATTAGTATGAAGCTACCTGACTTGATCTGAGAAGAAGCGAACACGCCCACGTGTAACGCGGTGATCCGCATATTGTGACAGAGCTTGGCAGTCCCACCACACAGTTTCTTAATCACATGAATAATCCGCAAAAATTGTATTTATTTACATTCTTCAAATTCGAAGTCAGATAGTGATACTGAATCAGAAATTCTGCTCCATTCTTAAAAACAATTTTTCATAAGCAGGGTGACCCAAGAAATACGCAATGTGATCTTAACGGCCAAAATGTGTTTAATCGAGAAATTGAAAAAGAAAACGTACCCTATTTTAATACAAGATCGTCTGTATTATCCAAATTTGATTTCCTATATAGAGTGTTCGAAAATAAAAGAAATAAAACTCCGATTAAATGGCAGCCACGTGAAATATGGCTGAAATCGAAGAAAGTTATAAGAAAAAGCTATTAAGAATGTCAAAATATGGCCCAAAAAGTTTGCAAGATGCTTATTGCGGCTAAACTGAAAGTTTAATCAAAAACTTCTTCAAACAAAACTTGTTCTCTATTTTAATATGATCGTCTGTATTATCCACATTTGAGTTCCTGTTCAAAAATAGAAAAGAAGAATATTTGTTAGATTAAGTGTGATTGACGATGCTTATGTTACAACCAGGTCATCGATATCCCCAGCGAATTCTTCCTCACCGACAAATCGTCTTAAGTGCGTTAGAGAGACTAAAAGAAAGCGGCAATAATTTTGATAGACGCCTCGAAGCTTGTGCTTTAGCAGGGGATTCTAATTGAAAACATAAAACAATTTTTGTAGTGTACGTACATATGTGTGTATTTAGCGATGTTGTAATTAATTTTTTCTAACGGGAGGATAGGGTATTGGCGAACAACCTATAAAAAAATAGGTAAACCATATTGGCAATACCAGAATGTTGTTTTGGAAATCTGCCTCATAATTAATAAAATTGTAATTACCTATCCAGAAGATATTAATTTACTTATTAATGTTTACGTAACGTTCATTTTGTTTTTCCTTTGTGATCATAATACCATTTTAACGTGCATTTAAATAGTCCTGCATGCTATCAGCGATTAACAAAGCTGTTTGTTCAATTAATTTTTATCGTAATGGCCGTAAAAATATTATCATATTGCCATTTATTTCATAAACACCCTGTATAATATATTTATATTCGTCAAACAAGGATATAACTATCATATTTTTTCTCAATCAACAAGGTGAACATTTCGACGCATATGTAACCAAACAACGGAAATTAAGCACAGATTGCAATTTTACATAATCACAAGAAGCGCCAATGAGGGGCAGAACAGTAGCTACATAGCAGGAAAACTGACTGCAAAATAAGTCAAACAATTAGGCACAACAGGAATAGCTACAGTAGGAATTTTTAGCGTCTATTAAACTCAATATTTATTTAAAAATATTAACCAATAGTAGAAATATTAGTAACAAATAACATTTTATATAGAACATAGCACACAATATAATCAAATAATAACACAACTGACAAAGAACCTCAAGAACAAGCCAATAAAGGTATTCGCTAGAGGCAGGGAGGTATATAAAATAAAGAACAATACAGACAAATGATAAAAATTATAATTTACAAGTGTAGCGAGCCGGAGTAGAATATAAACTGCCGAACTAGAATATTTTCAGAGCATTTATAGAAGAGTGTTGTTATTGAATAGATAACATGTTCTAAAAAGAAACTTAATTATCGTAAGAGTAAGGGTGATGATACTGGTTTAAAGAAATATGTAGAATTTAACAGTTAGGACAGTATATAATTGAAAAGAAAGCAAAAGAAACAAAGGCATGCACAACATAAAAAATTTTTACATTGAAATAATATTTGGCGGGGGACACGGGTCATGCGGTTTTTGAACAGCCATAAGCAGCGTAGTTTAGGCTGCACTTATTTTATTCGAACAGAAATCCAATGGCTACAGAACCGGCCCAACTGTGTAATTTGAGGTATCAAATCTCCACAAGCTTCGAATACCTGCGTTGATTGTTAATATTTCTTTCGACTGCCTATTAATTTGTGTAGATGATCTATATGTTCCTCCAACGACACATGAGCAACGAGAATGTCGGACAAAGCAAAACTTCAGGCCTTGCAAAACTTCGGCAGTCGAGCGATGAAAGCGCTACATTATGTAACTCAAAACTCATGTGCGTTAAATCAAGTGGGCTGAATAAGGGCCGTGATTACTTACTTTGGGAGTCCTCTTCAGCGACTGTGATTATTTGGTTGAACGCATGAACCAGGCCTATTGTGAAAAACATGGCTTTCCAGTTAAGTAACTGGAAAAAGTTATGTATATGTTTCACAGCATTAGACACTCATTAATTTCCTTTTTTCGGCTCTCGATTTGTCGGGAACGAATCGTCTTTGCGGGACTGGTGGGCTGAAGCTAATGATTATGTAATGCTTCGCCGTGTGGACAGTACACGTGGGAACAGGGATGAGTGGTTAAGTCCAGAAGGCGTTTGTTCTTTATGTCGAACAGTAAACTAAAATTTGATAGAATGTCAGCGCCGATGATTGGTTTCGAGACGTCAACTACTATAAATCGGCATGTAAACTGTCGTCGCAGTTCAAGGTCGAGGGTTAACGTGAGTGCTCCATATGTTGCGATTACGGTACCATTCGCAGTGGAGAGTTCGTAATTGGACTTCTCTCTTCATTTCAGAAGTTGCGAAAACGCAAACACGCAGAGGTCGGCACCACTATCGATAAGGAGCATTATCTTCGTTAATCCATCGACTGGTGTTGTTTCTCAAAGAATTAGTTTCAAATTTGCTGAGTCTGTTCCACTTATTAGCACTAATGCCGAAACGAAGTTAACACCAACAATTTTCAAATGGGAACCCGAGTACGAGTTATAGCGTGATCTCATTCGAAAATATCTGTGCTGACGTGGCTGTCCATGGCTGATTTTCATAGCAGCTAATCATTTCGAAGCTGTTGTAAATCCGTTTTCCAGAAAATCTAACCTACTGTTTGCAGTACTACTCGTCGTGGAACTATCTGCAAAGTTGATCAATTGCCCGTACGCTTCGATGATTACGCCCGCAGTCTCTGCCCTTCTGTCCAACAAATAAGTCCTTGTGTGTAGCTAACAGGAACGGGGTATGTTTGGATAGGCGAGTTAATCACAGGGCTTGGAGTACGTGTTCGCGGAATTAGCTGCCGGTAAGGTGGCTGTCACGGAAACTGTGTTGGTTTGTGTAGGAAAGCATAGATATTTATATACCATTCGGCACGGGGATTGAAATATATGTTCTCTTTGCTTCCAAAAATGTAGTTTTGCTTTCTACGGTAGTTGAAGGTTTTAAAACAATGGAAGCATAAGAGTTTGGAGTTTGTTGCATGACAGTGTCAAAATGTTCCTATATATCATCATCGTTAGCCTTAGCTGAAGTTGAAGCTTCAGATGTCAAAGCTAAAATTTTTTGTTCTTGTGTCTGCCAATTAACTGATTGAAATTGAGCTAATTCATCCAATATGCATTTAAAAATTTTTTTTGGAACAGTATTCGCACAAATGCCTTTTTTCTAAAACGTGGGTCTAAAATGGTTACCTTTGTTGCAGTTCGGTTAGTGTCATAAAATCTCTTGTCTATGACTTCTAATAAGGATCTCTGTAAGTCTTTGCCAGGTTTAGTGGTTGGCGTCTTTTTCATCAAAGAACTTTGTAGTACTCCGAATTGGGGAATAATGCATGATAGTGTTGAATAGGTGGTAATTTTTTCTATTGGCTGTAAAACGGCCACACAATCGTCTAGAATCAGCGATTCAGCTGAACTCAACCCTGATGAAGATGTGTCAAGTAGTGATGAAGCCACTAATAAAGGAATTTTGATGTCAATAATCTATCAAACATGTAAAATGTAGAATTCTACCGAGTTTGGATGTCTCGTTTTTAAGTTTGGTGACATCTATGTTCAACTGATGTTTAGCTCATAGAGCTTCGAGTTGGACTCAGGAACCACTGGCTCTGCTACCGTAAGGCATTTCACGTTTATTTTTAAGTTATCTGCATCCCAAAGTGGCGCCACAGTTGAAATTGTGGTAAAATTCTGGTTTCTTTCTATATACGAGTAACGAACATATTTTGACAATCAATAATGTACAAGTTACATTTTTTGTACACGTTGACGACAACGATTGCGTTAACAGCCGCAACTATGCATATTCTTTTGTTACTGGAAAGAAAGGCAAACATCGCACAACACCGAGAAAAATCCTGTTCCTATTTAGCTGATTATTTAAAGCCTGTCCGTTATATACGTTTTTTAATTCAGTAAAGTTAGAAATGGTGTTGCTATCGCTGAGATCCGTCATTTTTAAGCCTCTCGTGGAGGATCGTCTTCCTGCTAAGCTTTGTCTAGACAAGACGTACCTGACTTGTGTGTATGTCAGCCTATTTAGCTTCTTAATTTTCTCGTCTATATGGTGGCTCGAGTTTTCCCACGTTTAAGTTTGTTGGTTTGATGAAGATCATTTAATGTATGGTTGGCCTTTTTACTCAGGCAAGATAGGTAATATTGATAATGTTTTGCATTTCCTTGCCACGTGTTTTACATATCAATTAAATAATATTTTGTATTTCTTTACTATGTGTTTCAAATGTCAGTCGAGTTGGAATAAGCATCTAACATGCACCATGTAACATTTATTGATTGTTTAAGAAACAATTGAGGAATTACAAAGGGCCCAAAAAAACTACCTTATAGCTTAGACCAATGAAAGGATGGGTGACTCCTGTCAGGGCCGGGTAATTTCCGGGGACCGTTTCCGGGACAGGTGGCTGGAGGCCTCAGGACGGGCGTATCCAGGATTCCTCAGGTAGAAAGCAAACAAAAGCCGCAGTGCAGTTCAATGTAGATAGCTAGCGGCACATGGTTTAGTACCTGGGAAAGGTAAAGTACCTGGACATTACTCAATTAGCTCATTTGAACCATTTTAACCTATTATAACCTATTGTACTCATTTGAGTACAACAACTTATCCAACCAATGTGTGCCACCTGTTGACTAATAGGATAATTTGTGCTGAATGTAACCATTCTTTACAGGGTGACGTAAAAGTGCTGTGCAAAGTTTGTTTCTTGATTTAAAATTGTGTATATTGTCTCTCAACACGGTTTTGTACGTGTCGTAACATATGTTTTCACAGAAATTTGTAAAAAAGTCTAGGCTTCTGGTTTCAAACCGGTAAGTAAAAAAACTTTCCTGTACTCATTTGAGTACAATGGGCTAAACCGAGATCTCTGTTTTTAGCAGCACTACTGAGATTATCGTTATCTTTATTGTTCGGTCTTTGTTAATTGTATATAGTCATTGTGTATAGTCATTGTATATATTTTTGTAATATTAAGAAGACGAGCTTTAAGTTAAGTTTTATGTTTATATGAGTTTACGATAGTTGTTAGTCTGTACAATTTTATTATCACTTTTAAGAGATTTATTCATAGGCACGTCTGGGAATTTCTCTCAACTGGACAGGGATGGTTCGCAAACGTACAATTACTTTCATAAACTTTTGCAAGCACCCGCTGTGTCGGCATCTTCTAATTCAAATTCAATATTTTTCAGAACCGAATGGGCGTTACCATCTCTGTTTGTCGAAGGGCGTACCTACCCCTCTATATGTATATATTAATTGTACCAATTCATGAACGAGNTGTTCGGTCTTTGTTAATTGTATATAGTCATTGTGTATAGTAATTGTATATATTTTTGTAATATTAAGAAGACGTGCTTTAAGTTAAATTTTATATTTATATTAGTTTACGGTAGTTGTTAGTTTGTACAAATTTTTATTATCACTTTGAAGAGATTTATTCATAGGCACGTCTGGGAATTTCTTTGAACTGGACATCAACAAACAGGGATGGTTCGCAATATGTACAATTACCTACTTTCATAAATCTTTGCAAGCACCCGCTGTGTCGGCATCTTCTAATTCAAATTCAATATTTTTCAGAACCGAATGGGCGTTACCATCTCTGTTTGTCGAAGGGCGTATCTACCCCTATATATATATATTAATTATTCCAAAAACAGGCAGCACAAGTATTTCAGCTTTTGTACCAAGAACTTGTAACGTGACATTTTAGTGACCATTTTTGCAACTTGTATTTTTTCTGTACTTGTTTTAATTAAAACATAGCTCAAGGTG
>NW_020440048.1:0-6736 GCF_000699045.2 Agrilus planipennis
AATGACTTCAGAATCATAATGACTATGTTAATATAAAAAAAAAGGAGAAATGCTAATCAGAGAACAACAAACTAACAAAACCATTGCCGAATAAGCTTTTATCTCGTAGTATGATTTTAAACTGATTTCTGACTGTGAATAACAACAGTTTACAGACCAATTTTAATTCAAGATTGGAACGATTAATAAAATACATGTTTCATGTTTTGGGTCAAATGAAATGTTCAAACATCAGACATATGAAGGTTTTCTATTTCGGAATTTCGAATTATCCCCTGGGCCAAATGATGATGTGACTCTGCGCTGATACGTCTCCCCCTACCATTTCTAATTAAAATGATCTAAACAATTAGAAAGGATTTTTGAAGGGGTAAGTTTCAATAAATAGTCGCCGTTAATAACTATATTGACTTTCTGTTGCCACTATTTACTATTAAATAAATTGAAATTACTAAATGTCCTCCAAGATCTTAATTATTCATAAAACAATATTGATACCACTCTTCGTTTTGATATTTTTGCTTTACAGTCAGGCGACCCTTTTGAAACAGTAATTCCATTTAATAACCAACATGTCTAATAAATACACAGCTATGTAATCAATTACAGGATTACATCATCTCACAGTATCCCACATTTTGTTTGGTAAATATACATACATATGTCACGTTGATGGGACTAAAGAGGAATTAATTGGAAACTGACTCCGCCCTTCATTTCATAAACAATTCGATTAATAAATAAAAGCCGAACGGATAAATACCTACTTTGATGTGTTGTTATAAATGTCAGAACTAATTACCTGACTAATCAATCGTTACAGATCTGCATTATGTACGTCATTCAACATTGGTGTTAGTGTACCAGTGTGACAATCAACAACAGATATACCTCTTTCAATACTTGCCTAATGTTTCATTGCTATTTATGTTGAATACTGCTCGTAGGTGTAGGTTAGGTATCTAAGTATACTTCATTTACTTTCTCTAGCGATGTGCCCCTTCCAATGTCTTGGATGCGCGCTGATAAAAGCTCATTATAGTCTCGACTCTTGTTCATTAAACATACTTTTTCATACAGTACCTGCCAAAAGTTTTGTTCAATCATGAATAGTAGTGCGAGTCGAAAATAAGCCGAACAGCGAGAGTGACACCAAACAAAATGCATCAGAGGCAAAACCAACAAAACTTCACCGCTATATAATTTCACGCCATCAGGTTTGGAGAGTTGTTAACTCGTTAACAGTTTGAAAATAACTGGACCGACATACGCGTACAAATGCATACATATCGTACGTATATGTAAAGGAGACAAATAGTTTTGTTCATTTAATTTTAAGTGTATTTACGAAGTAGTTAATTAGCCGCTATAACACCTATCGTTTTCAAATTGTTTTGATGTTCCAACTACTTTAACGGTTTCTCCTTTAGCCGCATTTATCAACATGAAATCCAACCAAACAGTATTCAAAGTCGTAAAAGCAATAATAGCCAATAAATATGGATATTAACTACAGTGCCAAACGGGACCAAGAACATCCTCACCGATAAATAATTTATTGGGATCATGTCAATTTTGAACTTCCCAACTACAGCTGTAGTACTTCATAGTGTTTCACAAGAATTTACGAAGGCATCTGACTTAATTATTTATTTGAAATTGTAAGTCGATCGTAAGATCAAGTAGATCAATTAACGGTAATTTTTATTAAGAGTTAGAATCAGAAGTGCATTAGGGTGGTGAAGCGGCCGATTGTTAGCCGTGTATGACTTACTGTAATATCTGCCGCTTCCCCATAAATAGCAGGATAGGTGTAAATATTATTAAATGATTCAATTATGTATTAATTAATGATTCAGTGATTGTTATAAGTAACTTTATTACACAATTTACGTTGTAAATAGCATATAAGAATGAAAACAAACCCTTGTGTCAAAATTATTATACCTACTTAATTTGAAGTCACTTTACGGCATCCAAATTTATTATTTAATATCATTTAAACGCCTTTATGAGTAAGCTACTGTAATTTTAGGACAATTAAGATAAATTAGATTGTAAAGCGTTCGCATTATCCCCAAGTGTTTTCTTAGGTTTATCCTTGCAGGAACTCAAAGAGCTATTAAAATCTTAACTGATTAGTAGCTTATGCGTTTAAAATAGGTGTAGGTAACTAAGTTTGAATTTGGTATATTGCTTTGCACAAAAAAAAAACAACACACAGCCCTATACTATTTCCAGAAAAATATGGGTTGTTTGAATTNTGAGTCACTTCAAACAGAAAAATATAAGCCATACTCAATTTTCTCGGCTGGTGATATAGTGCAAACACTACTATTAGTCTAGAAAAAACTCCATTATTTAAAGAATGTGACCTAACATTAGTAAGTTTATATTATAGTTAAGTAGTACAAAATCGGTTCAGCAGTTTTCAGGACCACGTGCAGGTCTATTTACATTTGTATTTTGCAAAGTACGCAACCCTTTCACATTTGAAAGAGTAATTCGCGATCCCATCCTAACTTTTCCTAATGAAAAGTTTCTAAAATCCGTGTGCTGTATGCATCGCAGGGTCTTTCATCTTTTATATGGGCTTGCGGGTGTGAGTAGTCGTGTTGACTGTTCGCATTCCGTGGTGGATAATATCCAGAAGTAAATTGCGAAATGAAAATGTAGCTGTAATACGTAAAAGGATAATTGAAATACATTTCGAAGTGTTTTCATGTCAGAGATTTTGATGTGGTTTACGATAGAGTTGTGGATTTATAGATTTAGTTAGTTGGCTTTTCTGGACCAGAGTAAGTGATTCGATTCTGCGAATCTACAATCGAGACTACTAGACCACCGAGCTTGCTGTTGATGTGGACACCTTTAATGCTTAATTGGTTGAAGGACATCGAAGAGCAAAAGAAAGGGATGGAACGTTGCATTACCGGATGTATACTTCATTTACTTTCTCTAGCGATGGGCCCCTTCCAATGTCTTGGATGCGCGCTGGTAAAATCGTAGGTATAGGGAGAAAAAAGGCTCATTATACTCTCGACTCTTGTCCATTAAACATACTTTTTCATACAGTACCTGCCAAAAGTTTTGTTCAGTCATGAATAGTAGTGCGAGTCGAAAACAAGCGTTAAAGCCTTTAATTTGTCTTCAAATATAAATAAACATCTCGTTGATATTTTCAGTAGTAAATGGTACCAATAAGAGCACATTTGAGCAATGCAATTGTAGTGGATAAAATGGTCAATTTATTATATTATACGCTCCTCACCGGTTAAGAGTTTGGCCAAGAGTTGTCTCCTTCCTTTTCTGGCATAGTGCTGTTCTTTTCTACTTTGTGCCGCTCAAACTGAAGGTCACATCGCTATAGAAAGTAAACGAAGTATACGACCAAATTAATATGCCTTTCATTGGAAATAATGGAGGAGCATGTGTTTCAAAGTTAACTCATTCGCAATTCGAATTAGAAATAGGCAGTTATAGAGCTAGAGCACCAACGTTGATAAGTAAATATTAGGAAGGGAGTCAGGCAGGGATGCACACCATTAAAGAGAGGAAAAAAAAACTTTTGGATGTTTCATACCCAGCAGCCACTAATGCTGGTGGGCGGGCAGTGCCTCCGGTTCTCTTCAGCCTCCTTTCAGGAATCATGGGAATGGGTGGGTGGTCGTTCGGGTGAGAAAGATGAGACACACGAAATGAAGACAGAAGAGAATGAAAGATTACTTGTGGAATATTACTGCCCCAGCATTTGCAGGACGGAAGAAGTAGTAGGGAGATATAAAGCAGAAGATACTGCAGGGACGAGTCTGCTTCAATAAAAAGAAGTCACTTCTATGCTCGCAAACGATTAATTTAGAAATTCTAGAAATATTGTTAAAGGTGTATGTCTTGGAGTGCGGCGTTGTACGAGTGCGAAATATTGAAGGTGAGTGCGGCGGAAAAGAAAAGTTTAGAAGAGTTCGAAATGTGTTACTGGCGAATGATGAGGATACCGTGGATAGAGAAGGTTAGAAATGAAGAGATATTAGAAAGAATTGGAGAACAGAGGACTCTATGGAAGTCAATAAGAAATAGGCGAGATGGGTTGGTAGGACACTTTTTCAGGCATGAAGGTCAGTTCAGAGACATATTAGAGGCAGAAACAAGAGTTAAGAGGAGTAGAGGTAGACCTAGATTGAACTACTGTTCTCAAATAGTTAAAGATGTCGAATGTCCTAGTTTTAGGAAAATGCGAAGATTAGCTCAGGATAGGGAGGGAGGTGGTGCGTGTCCAACCAGACTTCGGACTGTTGACCTTATGATGATGATGATTTACTTCAAAAACAATTGCACAGTTAATTTTAACCGTAGTTGACATTCAAAACTGTTCATCTGTTGTTTTCTATATACGTAGTAATAATTATTTAGAGTTTCTTCGTCTCCATAGTCAAAATGCGGTAACGATTTTCAACGTGCTTCGTTAATTTAATGTGTCTCGCCGTTATCGAGTTATATTCAGTCAAAGGGACAATAATTATCGCCTATTCAAACATTACTGTACAACCGATAAGACCGGGTTTATTCAGAAAAGGCCTGTGCCTGCTGTTGTTGCTTGTCCATGAATAAACTAGTAGACTAACGAGGCATTTTAGTAGTCGTTAAGTGGAGCAAAATGAGTGAGAATAAACGAAACGTCTGCCGCTTTTGTTGTTAAATGAAAAGAGCAATGCACACACATGACGTAAATAAACATACCTGTATTCGTAGTGCTGATAAAAAGGGAATAAAACATTCATGCAAAGTGTCTTCCTTCTGCTGAATAATGAATTTTGGATCGATGTTGATTCACGACAACTACTGGTAGTTACGACAATTTATACAGAATATAAATTCAATTTCTTCATAAGAGTGGAGAGGCAAGGGCGTACTTGTTAGAAGGAGGTGAACAAGATAAAGTTAGAGCGCAGTAAACGCCATCTGTAGCACGATGCTACATTTTAGGATTACGTATACTCCAACAAGGTCCAATTGTGTGGATATCTACTTGCTGAAAACGAATCCCGGCGTAGCCAACCTCAACGTGATAGACACGTTAGCTTTATCGAATAAAATAATTCGAAGTGGTCTGTATTCTGTCGAAACTGCCAGAAGCGCTGATGAGATCCAAAAAGATCGAAATCGCGATCCGCGTTTGGCAGTTTCGACAGAATACAGACCACATCGAATTATTTTATTTAAAGTTAGAGAGTGTTTGAGGAAGAAAAAAAAGAAGAAATGGAAAGCAAATTGTAGAAGGAAGGTGTAAGGAACACATGGAAGCACGAAGAGGGTCTGTAAAAAGTGAAGGAAATAAGTAAATCGTTGATAAAACCAATAATGACTATTTCCCGCCATTTATGGTTGAAAAGTATTTATAAATGACGACCGACTGGGTGGTACATTCCATTGTGTCTTTTCTAGAGATAGCACTCTTTCTCAGTGTATACCTGTCGAGCAATAAAGGTAGTTGTTGTATTAACATCAATAGAATCTCAATCTGATCAAAATTGTTTAAGAATTCTAATCTGCAGCATCCCCTTTATCAAATGTAAATTCAGATAATTGTAAATATTAAAGAAAAGGTTGAGATTTATTTGTAATACTACTGGACTTTTAATTTATTCTATCGTCAAGTCATAAAACTGACATGCTAGTCAGTAATAGAGGACGTAGAGGTGTGCAATTTAAAAAAGGCTTAATTGAATTTCATTCCCACTAGCTCACTTACAGTGTGTTGTAAATTGACAAATAAAGCAGAAGGCCTTTTTTGACATTCCTTACGAGTTGGGGGAATAGGTGGTGGCTGTGATGGTTTACAGGGATAAGCAGATTAAAATGATGTGAAGACAATAGAAATATTTGTGAAGTATTGCTGCCCCAGCATTTACTTCCAATGTTGAAGAAAACCACAGAAAAGCAAGATGACTCATAATTGAACCGGTGTCTTCCCAAGTGCTTCAGACTAAGATCTGGATACGAGATTTCAACGGTTTTGCTCCTACAATAAACGGGACAGGAACAAAGAGGAGATGAAAAAGGGTAAAGTGATCCAATTGTTTTATAATTACACCATCGAGATAGTATTCAACAGAAATGTAGACCTCTATATACTTTGATGAATAACTGAATTCCCGAATTTAAAAACCTTTAAGAAGCATTATAAATGTAAACATTTAGGAAAGAAGTCAGATTCAGTTAGTATAACCGTTGACAAAATTGATCAATCTAATTCAAAAGAAGCAGTAAGTAATCTAATAACAGAATTCAAATCTGTTTTAAGACAGAGTACTTTATTACCACTTCGAATTATTTTATTCGATTAAGCTAACGTGCCTATCACGTTGAGGTTGGCCACGTCGGGATTCGTTTTCAGCAAGTAGATATCCACACAAGTGGACCTTGTTGGAGCATACGTGATCCGAAAATGTAGCATCGTGCTACAGATGGCGTTTACTGCGCCATTTGCAGTATTTTATAAAACGCACTATTAAGACAGCAGGTAAAAGTTGGTCTGTGTTCTGTCGAAGCTGCCTGCGACGCGCTGATGAGATCCAAAAATATCGAAATCGCGATCCTCGTCTGGCAGTCTCGACAGAAAACAGACCACTTCGAATTATTTTTTTTAGAGTACTTTATCATTCCTCGCAAAACTTTGACTCTTCTATAAATCCTAGTAGTTACATACAAGAAATGGTTGATTATTTTAAGGATTATC
>NW_020440049.1:0-1081 GCF_000699045.2 Agrilus planipennis
ATAAAATTAGAAAGCATCAGTATTGTCCAACAGCTGTCCAAGTGGCAGTTACGAATTGCAGAAAAAACGCACAGAAAACGGTGATAATTCACCATTGAGCAACAATTCATGCACGATTAAGTGATAACAACTGTATCAGCATCGCCAAATCTTTCCATTTCGTTTTTAATATGAAATACATCGAGATATCTATTAACCAATACAATTGTCAATTAAAATAATCAATTTCTGAAGCATTTTTTAATATGTTAAAATGACGATAGAACGCATTTAAATGTTCCAATGGTTTTTGATAAACACGGTGTAATAGTAACTAATAATTCTGTAAAAAAGGACTAAGCACCTGAACAATATTGTAAGGTGTACATTAAAAATCATTAAAGCATTTAAATAAACCGTTTTTTTTTTCACTTTATTAAAATACAATTGTGTTTTAAAAATTAATAAAGTACATTGTAACTTCAAGAAACAATATAAACGAATTAAATATACTATTCTAATGCTTAAAATAATTTTACGGGATGTTCTTTAGGAATGTTAATGCAAACTGAATAAGTTGTTCGACCTTGTGTAAATATTTTCCAATCAGATTTGATAACCACACGCGCGTTTTTTTTGCATTTACCAACAATACCCGGAAAATAACGCGGAAGGACGTTCATTCGCGCTTTAGGCCGCGCCGAACATATCACGTGGAGCGTGCATCTGCAATCTGCTCGACGTGTATTGGGTCGCTCATAAACAGAACACGCCGCGCGTGGATGACCGCTCCACGCGTAGTGTAGCAGGGCCTTAACGTGTACTGTCCTCAGTTACAGTAGTAAGGAAATAAAAGACCACTAATAAAAAAATGGAATGAAAAACATACAAACTTTCGGCCTTCTTCTTTTATTATTATACCAGACACTCAATAAATTATCTTACTTTTATAATATGATCAAATCAGTTTATACTTGCTCGTGTGCTTATTCAAAATAGTGATTATTTAAAGTGAAGAAAGCTATTCGCTATTTTTTTTCTGGATAATAAAGTTAATAGCAGTTATAACCTACGTTAATAAAAATGGATATAATTGATTCTT
>NW_020440049.1:4130-6848 GCF_000699045.2 Agrilus planipennis
TATAGCAGCTGTCCACGCGGACGCATCGCTCACTCAAGTAGGAGAGAGACAGATGTCGAACGCTGCCGAACGCGGAGGCCGATTGTGCCTCTTTGTCGCTCGTTCCGCGCTCTCGCTTGCCCTTCAAGCCTTAAATGGAACGCCTCAGAGCGAGGTAACGCCGCATGAGTCATTTTTTTTCGTGCATGCAGCCGGCTCCATCGAATTATAAGACGTTGTCACGTCAGTAAGCTTCAAAAACAGTGTCAGGGGTGCGCCTTTTGAGAGAATCGTAGTCGACGAAGAAAGACCATTCTCAATGACAGCTAATGACAAGATATGGAGTGGGATTTCCGAGCCTTAAAGAATCATCGGGATAGAAACAGTGCTTCAATTGACACTGATGGTTACTTCACAAAAACGATTAAAAGAATGAAGATGGCTTTGCTATCAATCATTTTGCACTTAATTCAATACCGCAACGGTCTAAACAACGTTCTAGAAAAGCCCCAGAATGTTGACATAACGATGTAAGCATAATATCGATTACCCAATCCAATTTATTAATAAAATAACACATGTTATCGGTCACATTCGAGGAACATGTCAATCATTTTCTAAATTTATCCAACATGTTTAGACTTTAGATTATAACAATCTTTCACTCTCTTCTGTCTTCATTTCGTTCGTCCAACCGCCACCCACCCTTACCCATGATTCCTAACAGCAGGCTGAAGAAGACTTTCCGCCCTATCCTCCGGCCTTAATCCAAAGTTTTTTCTAGTTACAAGGCGACAGAAAGCGAAACAAGGAGAGCCAAGAAGCGATAAAGTGTGTTACATTGTTGTAGTTAACAGTAGAAAACTTTTGCGGAAGCGGAAGTGTAATGTTTTTAATTTTAAAAATTGTTTCTTTTGGCATTTTTCCTAGTTAATTTGATGTTGTCTGTGGTAGGTAAAATAATTCAGGAAATTAATTCATTAATATATTGTGAAACATCTGCAGGTGTTTGTTTACTATTTAGAATACAATTAATTACGAGGAGGTATATTATTACACCCAATTAACAGAAATTTTAATAAACAGAAACAAAAGCGGTGACATAGTTTTGTGAAACTTACAACAATGCAAAAATCACCCTGTATATGCGCCACCCTCGCTTATATCGCCAAGGAATATTTCTGATGACCTCACGTAGCTCTATTCAAGTAAATAATCATCAATAATAGGTAGTCCTGTTATCTGTAATGTTTACATGCCTGTCCACAAACATTTCCTCTCTGTATCTCGATTCTTATTTTAAATATATTATACAAACAGTGCACAAATTGTGTTTTATCGTAACTTGCGGGGTTAATATTTCCGAAGGAAAAGGGGGAAGAGTATTTTCTTCTTGTTTTATTTCTCGAGTAAACCACACGCTTTCAAGGTTTGTTCATAATCGCCCAAGTTTACATAGTTTTTATCACTTATTTGTGGCGAAACTTGCCAATACAAAAACGAAATCAAAAGCGTCAGTGTCAATCTGCCCAGTGTTTGCTAACAAGAGCAAGTCAAGTCAACAGTATGAACCCTCCTTCTACCATCAGTAAGGTATGTGGTACAACAAATGTATTTAAAATTTGTTAATTGTAGTTAGATATCTATAGGTACATATACGTTTAGACATTTTATCATTTATTATGGTAGTAGCTAATGTAATAGTACTGTTATTTTCTTTAACAACATTGCGATAAGGTGTTTTTTTATTTATTTATTTACAACAGTCGTTCCATCAATAACAACTATCGTCGTTTTTAACTTGAAAATCGGAAGCATAATAGCATAATAAAACGTTTTATTATCTTCAAATGGTATTCAGAATAATGAATACTGCTTTACCCGATGCCATGTTCGAACCGGTTACATTATATTAAATGTGAAAATAACTTAATTAAAATGCAAATAGTATTATACAAAATATCCCGATGAAAGAAAATACAAAAATTTCCTTTCATATATTTAGGGATGTAAATTATAAAATAGAGGATAGCAGATTGTACCATTTTCATATTCAACACGAGATTGTACATACCCATACTAAGTTACCCATTTTTTCAAATTTTTTACCACCCCTCAGTGACCAGCCGTAGTATATTCCTCCCCATCTAATTTTCACAAAGTAATTTATAAATATGGTTTTAAATAATTTTTCGCAAACAGAAAGTTTTGAATATCTAATTTCCCTAGAGGATATTGACTACGTGACGAAAACCTAAGCCCGCTCGTCCATGTGACCAAGCATGGTATTATTGAAGACCCCCCTTCCCCTGGGGAGTCACGTAGTCTGGGTACGTTTTCTAAGGCGAACTAGTTATATTCGTTAAGAACAGCTCTTCCGTTTGGTAAATTAGGGTGTTTGTTTTTAAATTTATGTAAATCACAAATTTTTAATTTATACTAAAACTACAGATAAAGCATTCTGTACAAATACTATAATTATAATCAGTCGACCTTAACAAATTATAATATAATAAACTAAACAGTATAATTAACTGAACAAAACGCAATGAAATGTTTCAAAAATTGCACATAAAAATGCATTCTAAAATTGTTTCGAAAGACTAGTCCTTTTTCAAGATTGTAAATGTGTACTCAAATTTGTTAACAAAATGTTCCTTGTAAAACCATCGCCACAAATTACATTACATTTTAATTTCGTAGAACCATACATAAATTAATAAAAAGAAATTAATTGTA
>NW_020440050.1:0-2228 GCF_000699045.2 Agrilus planipennis
ACAACAGCGAGACGGGAAATAGGAAAAAGGTAAGTAGTAAAGGATATGGAGGATAACACTAAAAAATTTAAAAATATAGAAGCGTCCCAGCAGTCACAGTTTCTCTTTGAAAATGAATGTATTGAAAAATATGATGACTCGGATTTATTGCATTTAAATTCACAAAAGAAGTTTATATAAATAAAACGACAATAAATTATTATTATTACCACCTTCAGTACGAAAAGAACCGCAAGCAACCTTGGAAAAAGTCCCCTCAGCATCATCATCATCGGTAACAACAGCGAGACGGTAAATAGGAAAGAGGTAAGTAGTAAAGGATATGGAGGATAACACTAAAAAATTTAAAAATATAGAAGCGTCACAGCAGTCGCAGTTTCTGTTTGAAAATGAATGTATTGAAATATATGAAGACCCGGATTTAGTGTATTTAAATTCACAAAAGAAGTTTATATAAATAAAACGAAAATAAATCATTATTATTACCACCTTCAGTACAAAAAGAACCGCAAGCAAACTGGGAAAAATTCCTCTCAGCATCATCAACATCATCGGTAACAACAGCGAGACGGCAAATAGGAAAAAGGTAAGTAGTAAAAGATATGGAGGATAACACTAAAAAATTTAAAAATATAGAAGCGTCACAGCAGTCGCAGTTTCTGTTTGAAAATGATTGTATTGAAACATATGATGACCCGAATTTATTGTATTTAAATTCACAAAAGAAGTTTATATAAATAAAACGAAAATAGATTATTATTATTACCACCTTCAGTACAAAAAGAACCGCAAGCAAACTGGGAAAAATTCCTCTCAGCATCATCAACATCATCGGTAACAACAGCGAGACGGCAAATAGGAAAAAGGTAAGTAGTAAAAGATATGGAGGATAACACTAAAAAATTTAAAAATATAGAAACGTCACAGCAGTCGCAGTTTCTGTTTGAAAATGATTGTATTGAAATATATGATGACCCGAATTTATTGTATTTAAATTCACAAAAGAAGTTTATATAAATAAAACGAAAATAAATTATTATTATTACCACCTTCAGTACAAAAAGATACGCAACCAAACTTGGAAAAAGTCCCCTCAGCATCATCATCATCGGTAACAACAGCGAGACGGGAAATAGGAAAAAGGTAAGTAGTAAAGGATATGGAGGATAACACTAAAAAATTTAAAAATATAGAAGCGTCACACCAGTCGCAGTTTCTGTTTGAAAATAATTGTATTGAAATATATGATGACCGGAATTTATTGTATTTAAATTCACAAAAGAAGTTTATATAAATAAAACGAAAATAAATTATTATTATTACCACCTTCAGTACAAAAAGATACGCAACCAAACTTGGAAAAAGTCCCCTCAGCATCATCATCATCGGTAACAACAGCGAGACGGGAAATAGGAAAAAGGTAAGTAGTAAAGGATATGGAGGATAACACTAAAAAATTTAAAAATATAGAAGCGTCACACCAGTCGCAGTTTCTGTTTGAAAATAATTGTATTGAAATATATGATGACCGGAATTTATTGTATTTAAATTCACAAAAGAAGTTTATATAAATAAAACGAAAATAAATTATTATTATTACCACCTTCAGTACAAAAAGATACGCAACCAAACTTGGAAAAAGTCCCCTCAGCATCATCATCATCGGTAACAACAGCGAGACGGGAAATAGGAAAAAGGTAAGTAGTAAAGGATATGGAGGATAACACTAAAAAATTTAAAAATATAGAAGCGTCACACCAGTCGCAGTTTCTGTTTGAAAATAATTGTATTGAAATATATGATGACCGGAATTTATTGTATTTAAATTCACAAAAGAAGTTTATATAAATAAAACGAAAATAAATTATTATTATTACCACCTTCAGTACAAAAAGATACGCAACCAAACTTGGAAAAAGTCCCCTCAGCATCATCATCATCGGTAACAACAGCGAGACGGGAAATAGGAAAAAGGTAAGTAGTAAAGGATATGGAGGATAACACTAAAAAATTTAAAAATATAGAAGCGTCGCAGCAGTCGCAGTTTCTCTTTGAAAATGAATGTATTGAAATATATGATGACTCGGATTTATTGCATTTAACTTCACAAAAGAAGTTTATATAAATAAAACGAAGATAAATTATTATTATTATCACATTCAGTACAAAAAGAACCGCAAGCGAACTTGGAAAAAGTCCCCTCAGCATCATCATCATCGGTAACAACA
>NW_020440050.1:3563-5373 GCF_000699045.2 Agrilus planipennis
TTACATAGTCTCTCTTAGATGGGCACATTCGACTTACATCATCTTGTTGAAAGAAATCAATGACCTTTAGGGGAACATCATGATTTGCTTTAAAACAATTTCGCGAACTTTGGCATCCGACTTTAAAATTGATTTATAGTTCCTTTCCTTTGGTTTAGTTGGTAACATCTTCTTGGCTATGTGTAGCATTTTATATTTCCGCAAAATTCTTCCATTGATACATTAATTTATGAAAGACTTCTGTCTTTTGAATTTTTTGTAAAGCATCAGCCTCTTCTTGCAATTGCTAAGTCAATACTTCGCCATATAGAAGTCGTTTGTGTACTTCAGGAGGTACGTAAATATCTTTAGTTAAATCATCAACTTTCCTGACAGGGCTTGGAACAGTTGTCATTTTTGCATCTCTGCTTTGTAGTTTTTTCTTTAAAGATTGAATTTTCCGCTTCATTTGAACTATAGTTTCTTCCTGCTTTCCTATTTCTCGATATGATTTCGCCCTATCTTTTCGAACAATTTTCTCCCTACTTGTCTTGTGGCGGCGTATTACTTACTAGATTTGCTAAACCTATTTTCTGAAAAGAAAGCTGAAAGAGAAGAGACTGATTGACACAGTATACGGAAAAATCATAAAATAGCTTAAGAAGAATTATGCAAATTGGTATCAGAAAATATCATCAAACTTAGTAGGTCATATTTTATAACTTATTTATACTCATTATATATTCAAAATTAACTCGAAAAAAATACAAGATGACATGAAATTTTACCACTTGGAGAATAGATTATTGGAGACATTTAAAAAACAAATTACTCTTGCGACTATATCAAATAAGAAAGTTGGTAAACCTTATGAAGGTGTATTCCTTCACACTGATACAGCACAAATAAAAGAGATATTTTAATATTTTAGATAGAGCTGCTAATATTATAAGAGGTAAATTATTAAGATTAAAAAAAAAATGAATTACCTGCGCAGTTAACGGCTACTGTTTTGATTAAGGGAGAGAGCGACATTTCAGATGATATTTTTCAATTTTGATTACAATCACTTTCTGGAAATCGTAATTGTTATTCACAACCCGAGTCGATAAATAGGCCTTGTATAAGTCCTGCCAGATAATTTTTGTATATTTCATAAGAACTAACATGTACTTAAAATCATGTACTTTTATCAAAGATTTATGTCTTTGACAAGTAGTTTATAGTAATATAATGAAAATACATTGTATATATCAATCGAATCATCCAGCTGTTAACATAACCTATACCTTCTTTCTTTTTGTATTATTTCTGGTGGTTTCCTACGTAATTTATACAGCAAATTAGGATTGATTTTTAAAGAAGTATTAGGAAAAAAAAATATTGCTCTTATTGCAACACATTTCAGCAATATACCCCATGCAATTAAAAAACTAGAAACTAAAAACCTTCCTTTGTGGAATTCCTTGGAAATATTAGAAAAAATGTTTGAACAGAGTAACGCCCTTCCGAGTTCAATATCGCAAAAGGTTCGTGGCAAATTAAATGCAGTTTTGTATAAAAACTCTTGACGAAATAAAGAAAATTGACGCATTTATCAACGGCACCGGACAAACTCTTCCTGAAGAGGTCTCTGCAGGAATGGCGCCAAATTTCAAGTTCTGTCCGGTAACGTCAGTTGACGTCGAAAGGTCATTTTCTGCCTATAAATTGATATTAAGTGACAAACGTCACAAGTTTGCCGTAGAAAACCTGGAAAAATATATTATTGTTTATTGTCACAAAAATTATAATAAATAAGTTAAAAATTATAAATTATAATATTAATATT
>NW_020440050.1:5815-6717 GCF_000699045.2 Agrilus planipennis
ACTTTGAAGCAGACTTATTTAATTTTTTCTACTTTAACGAAGCAATTTTTTCTGTGCACACTTTAACTGTCGTGTTTAATTTTACACGTTTCTGACACTGATGTTGCTACTTCAAATTTTATGTTGAGCTAAGTTTTAAACATTTTGCTGCCTGCAAAAAGTAATTAATCGGCATTAACCTCATTATTTGGAAGTGTTATTGACATCAGTATTTTGGGGGGAATGATTAGTCTAAATAATTTCAATAAATAGCTATCAGTTCTATCTATCATACTTCCACGACTTGACAACAATCACTATTGACTCTACAACAATCCGAAAATTGTAATAATGGCAACTGTACCGTGCACTCTTCTAATCCAATCTGAAGATGTATATAAATTACATAGCAAGAAACTGTTCTGTGTCTGTAAATATTTGTTTAGGTAAGTTTATTATAACTAATATTTTTTTATTAATTTTAGTGCTTAGTTTATAACAAGTAAATTTTAACTTGAAATTTTGTGATATTTATGATTTTTAACATGGATACGTTGATATTATATATAAAATATTCCTGTTTTATAAATATGGTGTGAAGGAAATTAGTCACAAAGGAAAGAAACAGGTTTTGATAAAATTGATCTATATACCGAAAATGGAAACGTTGCGACAAAAATTTGGCAATTTGCCGGTTACGTATCACAGACTACCGATAGAAAATGAGGAGGAACTTAGCCTCCTCAAGGAGGCCTTCTTTGATTTTAGATTTGGACAAAAGGAAATTGAGGAGAAGATGATTGAACAAGGTAGAAATAACAAACTTTCAGATAGACATACACAATTTCAAATCCTACCACCTCCTTTACTACCTTCTGTACAAGAAGATCCACAAGCTAGCTTGTCTCTTCAGCAGCATCATC
>NW_020440051.1:0-6658 GCF_000699045.2 Agrilus planipennis
AGGCCGGAAACTTATCAATCCACCCTCGTAGGTATCTGAATCTAATTTGATACATTCTAGTTAGTTTTAAAGTTTATATTCCATAGATGCATTATCTTCTTTTTTTATTTTATAATGATTCATAAATTTATTGACGGCATGGATTGACGAGTGCCGAACAATATTAATTAACTTCGGTGAAAGATTTCGTGAGAAAGGAGCAATAACAGCCGACGATTTCCAAACAGAGAACAGAACGTCGGCTACATTCTACGTCAAGACGAACAAATTACCCCTAAAGGGGGTCATTAATAAGGGTCCTTTCGTCCGTAATTGGACCTGCCTTGAACAACGTCTTATCTCAGTAATAAAGCCCGACCGTTTGGTCGCCAGTGGATCGGAGCAGGCGGCGAAATAGTTTCAGGTCTGTTCAGGCACAGCCCAGTTCGATGTCTTCCACCTTCCTCTAGTCTTGCACAATCGATATTCGGATGACGACGTCGTCTTTTACAACTGAGGGATGAATTAATTCTCTTTGTCTACGAGGAGTATTAAAGGACCGACAGTGGACAACGGCTTAATCCATGTCCAGATGTTTAAAATTATGGCTACACGAGGATTTCAGAATCAATTCAGCATAATTTATCAGTTTTAAGTCAATTTTCGTTCACCTGCTTTCAACAAACAGTATTCAGAACTAAGAAAATTCATACGTTTTGGATTTTATTACAATTGAATCGCTTTTTACATTTACTAATAGCAAAATGGATCATAGATGTTGATATTTATATTTATTATTATTCACATTTTTCGAAGGATATTGATAGAAAGCCTTGCATAAAAGTAATGCTTCAATTTCTCATCAAGTGATGACCTGTTGATATAAAAGACTATTTGTCCAGTGTTTACAAATCGTAATATTTTAAAAATATAACAAAATAAATGCATAGGGAGGAAAAGTAGGGAAAGAGCGATTATAAAGATGGGAGAAAAAAAATTAGAAGTGGCCGGTTTTAGGTATCTAGGACGGAAGGAATAGTAGGGATATAAAGCAGAGGATAGCACAGGGTCGAGTCGCCTTCAATAAGTCACTTCTATGCTCGCGAACGATTAATTTAGTAATTCGAAAAGGTTTTAAAGGTGTATGTTTGGAGCACGGCGTTGTTCTGGTGCGAAACAGAGACAGTGGGCGCGGCAGAAAAGAAAAGGTTAGAAGCGTTCGAAATGTGGTGTTATAGGTGGATGATGAGGATATCGTGGATAGAGAAGGTTAGAAATGAAGAGGTATTAGAAAAAGTAAGACAACAGAGGACTCTATGGAAATCAATAAGAAATAGGCGAGATAGGTTAGTAGGACAACGTCTCAGGCATGAAGGTCTAGTCAGTCATATTAGAGGCAAAAATGAGAGTTAAGAGGGGTAAAGGTAGACCTAGATTAAATTACTGTTAGCAAATAGTTAATGATGTGAGTTGTTCTAGTTTTAGGGAAATGCGAAGATTAGCTCAGGATAGGAAAGAATGGAGGTGCGTGTCCAACCAGTCTTAGGACTGAAGACCATATGATGATTATGATAAACAACAAGATAAATTAACAAAAGAAAATTTGTAGTTACAAAAGAAAATCTATTTACTACCCAAACCGTTGTTTTCTTGACATTAACTGAACAACATTTTCATGTTGATTTTGTGGAATGAAATGAAGCAATTTACATTTGTGAAGTGATTTCTTTAACGATTTGCAGCAGTAGAACAAATTTTTTATGACTCTTTAGGCAGTGACTTTTTATACTTTTATTTTTCACCATAAGCGTTATCTCCTCCACATGTAATAAAAAGTGTAAAAAATGAAAAGCTCTTGCATATAGTCGTATCTAGAAAACAAATTTCCTTTTTCTGAGGTTTACGCAACGAAAAAGCGAATTAAACGTCTAATAGCACTCGTCAGTGGCAATATAGTAGACAACTAATTAGGCAATTTATCAAACGTTATCACGGAACTCGCTGTAACTTGTGTTACATTCGCATGTAAAATTTATATCTTCGTGCGAAAACACACATTATGTGTGTGTTATACTATCGAGTTTTTACCGTAACCCTACCACATACATTGCCGTTTCCACATACCACCGCTACATTAATGGTAATTGTATATCTGCGAGACTGCAATATTAAAAGCAGTTATTAAGGGCGAAAGAACTTTTTACACAAGTAACTTTATCCACTAATCACTTTGTCGTTTTATTTGTGGTCAACGGGAAATTCATGTACTTCGTTATAGTCTAGCCCAGGCCTGGGCTAACACGTTGCCCCCTAGCAACCTGTACACGACATTGTACAGTCCGCAGGACGATTCCAGATGTATTTGTATTAAATCTTTTATTCCTTGTTGTATTCCTTAGCGAATTATCTTCTGAATATAGTGATATCGTATATATTACCAATGTTAAATGCCTAAGTGGTGGAAATTACTCAAATTACATACTGAAGGAAATAAAACAAGAATTAATTGTTGATTTAGCTGCTAGATTAATGCTTTTTAGTGGACATGATAGAAAAATTGCTAAATCTGTATCAGGACTTACAAGGGTAGGATAATTTAATAATAGTCATCGATGATTGTAATTTTCCGTAGTTAAATATTTTCTGAAAAAGTCAGTCTAAGAAATTTTACGAATATGCTAATGAGATATTGAAATCATTTTATGCCCATCCCATGTTGAAAAAATGCAGAATTCTTCAAAGTTCTTAAATTGAGTTAATCGAAGTACACTTCAGTAATGAAACAAATTAACTTTTACAGTACATTTATCAGATATACCTGACAGATATTCAAACTTAGCATATTTTGCACAATGAGTTGTGTAAGTGCTTATGGTTTCACCCTGGCATGTTTGTGAAGAAGTAATATTGTTTACCACTAATCATAAACTGAACTAGGTTAGACAGTACCAAAGGGTTTAAATGATTAAGCGTTTTTCAGAGATTAGTATTAGCGTAGTATTTTAATTTTTTTAAACATTTAATTTCTACACACACAAACAGACGGAACAGTAAAAAATTCCGCAATAGTACTGAAAATCCCGATCACCTGACAAAACTGCAGTGTGGATATGTAGTTTTTATTGTTTACCTATTATTACTGCTATATTCTTAACTACTTTATGGGCGTTTTATCCTTTATTAGTTTTTGTGTGTTATCTTCAATTCACGTAACCTGCACCGGTCTGTTTTTTCTATTTAATAAATGAGAAAGATATGTTATTGGTCGTTCTTCTTTTAGGTTTCCGTTTATTTACATTTTTTCCTAATATCATCCATTATTCATTCTGGTTCACGTCAATTTATGTGATGTAAGCAAAGATATAGTAGACCTTCCTTTTCCTCCGTTTTGCTTAGTGCCAACCGATGAAGTAATATTCCTCACTTAACCATCCTATCGCATATGCGGGATTTCCAAGGATAATCCTAATGCGAAGCGCTGTCTACCGAAGTGAATATTGAAGAGAATCAAACACTGCCTTCTCATCGTACCCTTTGCATCCCTTCCGCACTATCTTTTTGCAACCTACCGTTGGCGTTGTTCGGTATTTATCATGTTTCACCTGAAACGGGTATCCAAGCGAACGGCAGCGTCTAAACATTTCCCTTGCAGTCAGCGATAAGGAGCGGAATATTCTGAGAATAAAGTGGAGCCTATCTATTCACAAGTAAACATTTCGCACTAGAACCGTCCATATGTATAGGTACATACATAGGTACAGATACTTGGCAACCCTCACACCCTACGCCCACACACAGCAACCAGGAAAACTAGGTACTAAAATACACTCAATTTATAGCAACTGGAGAAACGAAAGCCTCAGCTATTATATTTGTCCGCGTCAGAAATTTGTTCGATCAAAGTGAGTTTTCCATGACGTTTCGAAAGCTCGCAGGTAATATTTTACATTTTAGGTACATTTCTAGTAATCGATAGCATCAATATACAAACAAAAAAAAAACGAGTGCCCATTTGGTTTACCGATTTTTTAATTAAATTTTACAGAGTTTAGAAAATATTACTGAATATGGTAAAAAAAGATGTAAACATATACTTATACCAATTTCTTATAGCGGTTTTATTGCAAGGAATAGTATGATCCTAAAAAAAGTCAATACATAAAAATAAAAAATATATATAACAAACGTTCAAATTAACGCTTTTAATTTAAATTTTCTGGATGTATTATCACAAACGTTTTAGAAATGCGACTAATGAATCTGTTCATTAGTTGATTGCAATTTATAGATTCTCCACTATAAATTAATCAGAGATGCAATCTAAATGTACAAAACAATTTCTTTTTGGAATTGTAGCTGTCTAGACATTTATTTATTGATTGTCAATACAATTTTATTTTGGGTAGGTATGTAATTGTCATAAGGGCGACGACCTACCTTGAGCAAATCTTTATTTTGGTAATGGTTTAGATTATCCCCGAAGGGGGTGGGAAGAGGGGGGATTGAAAGACGAGGTATTCCTTAGTAAACCACCATAAAAAGTTCGCGGCGGTCACACCCCCATAATAAGTTATGGGGTTGCAAAGTTCTGTAATTTTCCAATTTTCATACACTATAAAGTCTAATAAAATTTAATGGATTACTTATTATTACTAACTAGCGACCCGCCCCAGCTTCGCACGGGTGCAATGCTGATACTAAATATGTATATTTTTGTTTTGTTCAGATTATTATCGAGAAGGGGAAATCTTCAAAAGATACCTCCTGAACATACTAAATATACTACAGAATGTCTTTATATACAACATTCACAGTTTTTTTGTCATTAGACAATACAAACCGGCCTTCCGGCCGGTACCGCCGAACCGCTGTATCCCTGCATTTTAAATCTGTAATATCTTCGAAAACATTCATTTAAATTACATGCTCTCCAGGGTCATATTGATCTATATTAAACGCACAATGTATTTAAGGTACTTAATTGGATAAGAATTAATGCTGTATTGCTTATAATCGCTTCGTAAATAAGTCATTATTTCTCATAAAAAGTAAAGGATAAAAATGGTTATTGTGGGTTATCCCTCAGAGATAGACATATACCATCCCGGACTTTTTTGTAGACCCTTTTAAGATGTATAATATTGTAGTACATTATTTTGATCTATCTCGTAGGGTTCAGCCAACGCTTGCAATGTAAGCGCAAAAAATGTGTTTATTTACGACATCACATTAGAAACCTCTAAAATTATCAGTGTTTCCCTACTATATTATGCATGTATTATACATATAAACCTTCGTCTTGAATCACTCTATCTTTTAAAAAAAACCGCATCAAAATCCGTTGCGTAGGTAGTTTTAAAGATTTAAGCATACATAGAGACAGACAGCGGGAAAGCGACTTTGTTTTATACTATTTAGTGATTATCCAACATTTATTAACTTGACATCTACATTTAATAAAATAATAAACTTTGAGCCCCCATAACTTTTCATGGGTGTGAGACCGCGGTAAAGTTTTTATGGTACAGTGGTGGGGGAGACCTTCTTTTTCAATACCCTCTGCCCCCAACCCCTTCGGTGGTGCGGGGATGATATAGACCTTTACCCTTTCTTTTTTAGGTTTATTTATGTTGTTAGCCCTGCGCTATTTTGTTTTATATACATTTTTACTGTTTTTTCCACCTTCAGCTTATAATCGGTGACTTCTTCTAATTTCTTGTCTCCTAATATTTTTATGCCGACTAACTACGTAAAAATGTTTAATTTATTTGCACTAAAAGTTATACGTTTCCCCAGGTTTATTGTCTGTGAGTACCTACCTGTAGATGCACGTACGTTACCATTAAAATTTGTCACGACCAATTGAACTGTATCTACAACGGTCTGTGAGACTAATTCCTATTTCACATTGTACGTGCTGGTTGGTTTAGATATTAATTCACAGGTGTAAATAGAATTAGTCTGTGCCAACGATCATATGTGTACCTATATGTGTTACGGACAATGTACGTAGTTAATGTGGCATCGTTAATAACACTTTTGTAAAGCGCATAATACCAGGCATTTAAAGGGGAAATAGCGACAATCTGTCGATTTCGATTCACATCACAAACCAAATAGGTGGACGACATGGTATTTAAAGTTCTTGTCTAATCGCAAATAATAGAAATTATGAACGAAAGCGTTAGTTTAGATAATAATTAGTTGCGGTAAGGGCATTATTTTTCAGAATCGGAGATAGAACAACCTCTGAAGAATCTGGCTACTCGTGCTAGCGAAACGTTAGGAAGGAATTCCAATCGACGCCGGCCTTTAGGCCCGTATCAGGACACCATATCTATTTTAAGTTATTAAACATACTTCATCAAATGACCATCCTAGACAAAAAATTTCAGTCTCTCAGAGTCTTTTAGCGTCTCTGAGAGCATCTTTCACAGTCTCTTAGTTATTGCCTAGGTGTTTTTATGGATCTCTCACAGTCTTTGTATGAGAGACTCGAACGATAAAATTGTTAATTCAGAGATTCGGGTCTCTCACAGAGAGACTGAATGAATAAAACTGAAAAATTGAGACTCCAGTCTCTTGTAGAAAGACTGGGATCTCTGAAATATGTTGAACTTTTGAGAAAGAAAATTTTGACCATGTCTATCGAGACACCACTTATTGAGAGATTCGAGTC
>NW_020440052.1:0-910 GCF_000699045.2 Agrilus planipennis
ATGGTACTATAGAATGTCACCTCAAGGTAGGCCTAGTGGCGTCATCTCTTGGTTAGGCCGGAAACTTATCAATCCACCCTCGTATTTCCTACTGACTTCCAAGGCGTCCTCTGTTCTCCTATTCTCCCTAAAACTTTCTCATTTTGGACATCTTGTATCCACGGTGTTTTTAACGTATCTACACGTTTAATAATCATCTTCAAGTTTCTAAATTAACCAATCTAGAGCAAAACTGCTCTATTCTTTGTTTTGTACGCTAGCGCTTATTCTGTCGTGAACTATCTGACCATCTAAATATCGAAAGAAGAAAAAAAGAAAAAACGGATATATAGACATACGAGTGATCTTGTAAGGGTTCCGGTTTTAATTCGGACATACGGAACTCTAATCCAAGAACCAACTTAACATTGTAGTTGAAAAAAGACATGTTCTTCTATACATTCAAACTGTAAATGTAAATTTGTATGCACAATATTGTTTTGTTGAAAGATCTACCACGTTATGTTTAGACCGTAGACTTCTTATTAATTTTCCTGTAATCTATAACTAAAGTACTATTTTCTCTATTCTTTTCAAAATTTTAGGTTCAGTATTTTCGGAGATAAGAGGGGAATGGTCAATTTCCATTTATTTTCTTAAAACTATTTATTTTAAAATTATAACTCTTACAATAAGTTCTTTCATTTGATATGTCACGCAGTACAGTTTGCAAAAGTTTCTTTTTGATATCCGTATTGCCCGCCCCCCCAAAATGACCCAAATGTCCAAATTAATTTATTATTGTATAAATTATAGACGGACAGACAGACACACGAGTGATCCTATAAGGGTTTCCGTTTTTGATTCGGACGTATGGAACCCTAAAAATAATGGGACATCAATAAATTAAAGGGTTAAATACGTAACTAAC
>NW_020440052.1:2231-6797 GCF_000699045.2 Agrilus planipennis
TTTATAATGCCGCATTGTTGTCGTTAAATAGAGTGAGCGTGACGCTATATAGAGTGTAATATTGTATAGAAAACAATATAAACCAACCAAAGTCAAGCAATTTCGACGTTTTAAGGAGTTTGTCGTTAAATCGAGTGACGTTATAAAGAGTTTACACTGTACATGTAAGACAGGAGCGCACGTAATACACGCTGGCAGTGATTTTTCGTACAGAAAACAAAACATGAAGCTCTGATACGTCAATTGTTTTAAATTTTATTTGTTATTCGTAAGTTACTTAACAGTTATACCAAAAATTCAATTATTGTGACTTTCCTAGAAAAAGTTGTGTAAATGTTGTATAATTTTGAATAGGTCAGATAGCATACGTATGTAGATATAAATGCACAGTTATCCAAAACAGAAAGAGGTCAAAGTTCGGTCAATACGGCTGCAATGCTACAACAGTCACGGTGGTGCATTGATTTGCTCTATTGCAATGCCGCAACCATGATATGATACAATATGCCCGTCCTTTAAGTGTGAGTTTTATGTCGTGGTATTGAGAGAGACTCGCGGCTATTTGTTTTTATTCAAATGCCCGTTTGAAGCTTTCCCTATTCACGGTAACCTTTCTTTTTATTTTGTTTTTCACCACAAAGTTTATAGGGCAATCCAAAAATATAAAAGCTATGTGGTCGCGTGAGAGAGATGTCCACTAATACATTGGATTTTTGGAAGCTTGAAAAATTTCCCCAACAGACCTAGGGAATTTAAAGCAAACTTGGGAAGATAAGGATTTTTGATTAAATTGCAATATGATTTAATTTTCGTGATTAAAGATTACTTACAGTTATTTAAATATTGATGAACAACTAAAGGAAAACGGATCTTTCTTTTATATATATATAAGTTGATAAGATAAAGTTATGAAATTAGGGTGGTTTTTAAGTGAGATAAGTGAGTCTTTAAATTAACAATATGATAGTAATGACTTGAAGAATTGTAGGGGTAGAAAAATTATCATCATCATAAGGTCATCAGTCCTAAGACTGGTTGGACACGTACTTCCACTCTTTCCTATCCTGAGCTATTCTTCGCATTTCCCTAAAACCAGAACAACCCACATCCTTAACTATTTGTGAACAGTAATCTAATTTAGGTCTACCTCTACCCCTCCTAACTCCTGTTTCGACTTCTAATATGTCTCTGACTAGACCTTTATGCCTGAGAAGGTGTCCTACCAACCTATCTCGCCTATTTCTTATTGACTTCCATAGAGTCCTCTGTTCTATTCATTCTAATATCTCTTCATTTCTAACCTTCTGTATCCTCGGTATCATCATCATTCGCTTTTAACACCACATTTCAAATGCTTCTGATCTTTTCTTTTCCGCTACGCCCATCGTCCATGTTTCGCACCCGTACAGCGCCGCGCTCCAAACATCCACCTTTAACAATCTTTTTTAAATTTGTAAATTAACCGTTCGCGAGCATAGAAGTGACTTCTTTTTATTAAAGGCGACACGACCCTGCGCTATCCTCTGCTTTATATCCCTACTACTCCTTCCATCCTGATTTATCTGACTTCCTAGATACCTAAAATCAGTCAGTTCTTCTAATTTTTCGTCTCCATCTTTATATTCGCTCTTTTCTTACTTTTTCCTCTCGTGTAGACCACTATTTTTGTTTTACTTTTATTTATTGTCATGCAATAAGCAAAAAAAAAGAAATTAATCAGTGGTTTTTCACTTTTTTTCAATCCAGATCGAACTTATATATAACTGTATGTATGTGTTACTGTTTGCTTTAACATTTTTTAATTTACTATATATATTAATCATGATTGGATGGTTCCATTTCGTTAGTTTTTCCCTTTAGAAAATTAGCCGATCCAGAAAAGCTTTTCGATCCGTTTGCTTTAACTATTCAGGGGAAAATTTCGCCCCACTAATTGCAATTCAATTTATTATGTACGATCGAAGCAGATAGAAGAGAGATTTTCCATTCCCTTATTTACACTGTAATAGAAGGCGCTTTTTCCGTTACGTTACGGGGTTCGATTTTCGAGAGACGAGAAACTTTTGCTAAAACCGAAGCTTTCGAATTCGTTCTGCTCGCGACAAATATGACAAACGTCTTTCAATTTCTTCATTTCGACTGCACTACGAAAACGATTGCAATCCTTCATAAACATTTTACCGAAATCCGTTATTAAATGTCAATATAAAACTAATAGAGTTATGAAATAGGAGGTAAAATCAATGTCCATGATACAAAGCTACAAAATCGCAATTATGAAAACAAATGCAACAGATCATTGTAAAAGCTTTTTATTTTTGTTAGTTTGTGATCAATTTCTGCAAGTGTTTAACTTATTGTTGAGGAAGACACTTGGGTGCTGAAATGTGTTTTAGGTTTTTGACTTATGCTATCTTGATTGGGGTCTAAAGGCTGTCGTCTAAAGGTCGTCATCGTCTAGTATCGGAAATGGAAGGATCTTTGAAAAAGATCGCCACTCGTACTAGCGAAACATTAGTAAACGACTGTATCAGCATTTGCAAAATTTCGTGTACCTAATAGTTGAATTCCTATAATTTTCTTTATATATAGACAAAATAATTCATAATCAATAGAAGTCTATAAAGAACATACACAGCGGCGTTACTCTGTATATATGTAAAATTTGTTTTTGACGTACCGAAATTATCCTCTTTTAAACGCTACTCAAGAATTTTAAATATTAAAAAAAATATATATAAAAAATGAAGTTTATTAACTAATCGCGTCTTTTCGCATTTATATTACATAATGTCACTGATTAATTATTTAATCAATTTATTGTTGTTTTATCGGGATTTCCTAGAATCGTCGTAGTAAACCTTCCACGACAAAAACAAATCGAAAACTGGCATTTAAGGTAAAAATGGAAAGCAAAAAGGACGGCACGATTAGTGATTGTATTAGATTAATTTCATGACCTTTCAGTTACGACGACATGCTTAACCGCCACCTCCTGTCACCAGGGAAGACGACTTATTAAAATATAAACGACTTGGATTTTTTCCACCCTAATATTGCGTAAATTGCTTCTGAACGATATAAAAATCAATAAGGAGATAAGCTACTTGACATCTTTCGGGTCGGAAAATATAAAACTACGTCCATCGTATGTGTATCTAGATACTACAGATTGCAAAAGAAATAGTAATTTATGTATTTTTACGATCTAATTACTACAACGTATTAATACATACAGATAGTATGTAGACTGTTCGCAAATACGAGGGTGCGTTTTTAAGTTCGCGGAATGGGTAGGTAGGTCGTTAGTGAGGATACTTACTCGAGTTATTACGAATTAAGCAACTCACTATTAGTATAAATACCAAGTTTTATCGTAATAAGGTCAGTAGTCTTTGAACTATAGTCGACAAAACAAGTCAATCGGGAACAAATTGTGAAATATGGAGAAAATCGAGTACCGCGCTGTTACAAAGTTCCTTACCAAGCAAGGAAAATCAGTTCAAACCATACTGGAAGAGATTTCGTCCGTTTACGGGGACTCTTCTCCAGGTAAATCCATGGTTTACAAGTGGCATACCCTCTTTAAGCAAGACAGGGACTCACTTGAAGACGACCACTCAGCAAATCATTCAAAAAGTCGAAAAATTAATACTGGAAGATACTCGACTTAGGAAGAAACAGTTCGCAGAAATGGTAGAAATGTCAGACACAACCATTTTTAAAATTGTTCACGATTATCTTGGCTTGATTGAAGTCAGTGCAAGATGGATGCCGAGAATGTTCACTCCGCTTCAAAAACAACAGCTTGTGGAGTGTTCTTGTGCGTTTCTGGACCTCTGTGGTCAAGATAAAGATGGAGTGTTGACTGGAATTTTTACTGGGGACGAGATTTGGGTTCATTATTCTGAACCTTAGTCCAAACAAAATTCAATGTAGTGGCATAAAAAAGGCACACCACCACTCAAGGTGTCACAATCGGCTGGGAAAATCATGGCGACAGTCTTTTGAGACTCAGAAGAGAGCCTGTTGATCGATTATAAAGATAATGCTTGAATCCTAGAGCGGTTAAAGAAAGTAGTCGAAGAAAAAAGAAGAGGAAAATTGATGGCTACCCTGCAGAAGGTGGGCTTCGAAATTTTGGCTCACCTACCTTACAGTCCTGACCTACCTACCAGCAATTATCACCTATTCCCAATATTGAAAAAAAGTCTTCGTGGGAAGAAATTTTCAAGCGACGAAGAAGTGAAGGATGTAGTTTCGGCGTATTGTTCAGACAAAGATAAAACATTTTTTTTCGGAGGTATATGTAAATTAATTAAAAGATCGGAAAAATGGATAAGGGTAGCAGGTGAATATATTGAAAAGGGAAAATAAACTTGTGCTTTTATTTCCACTTCTTAACTCCCATTTCGCGAACTTAAAAACGCCCCCTCGTAGTGGGATGTGCTCGTTTTAGGAAAATGCGAAGGTTAGTTTAGGAAAGGAAAGAGTGAAGGTGTCTTAGGACTGACGATTTTATGGTGATTAATATAAGTCCTTAATGTATTGGTATAGACATTTCCA
>NW_020440053.1:0-6640 GCF_000699045.2 Agrilus planipennis
GAACAGTCCTGATGTCATTACCTTGTTTAATTCACTTGCTGATTAAAAAAATTATTTGCAGAATTGAAGATTGTTGAAATCTGAGATAGACAATAAAAATAAAAAATAATTATAAATTAATTAATTAAAGTTAATGGTAGCAGTATCTACTGTCCTAGCAAACAGCGTTCTTAGTTTTTTTATGTTATAATAAGCCCTTTAAACATCATCTTAACAGAGTAGGGTGGGTATTTGTAATGTCGGATCTTAGAATAATGTCCATTTAATGTGGCCATTTTGCATTTAATACAAGAACAATACTGTCATTAACGCATTAAAATATAAAGGAATATCAATTAGAGTGTAAAAGAGCTTTACTTTCAACATTCTTTTTGATCCCAGAAATCCTCGATGTCTTTTATTAATAGAGTTATCTGAAGTTACTCTAGATACAAAATGAGGCAGCGGAAGAGTCGGTAATTTGTGTTTGTTTAAATATATTATCATTTTATTGAGACTCCTGGCACGAAGTATTATTCCACAGGTTTTTTTCTGTCTTGCTACTAACCTTACTCCGTAATAATGACGTCGTAGAACCGAAAAAAATTAAATAATCCTTAAATAGCTCACGAATTCCTTCAAAGCTTTCCAATTAAAATTGGCAGATGCTTTAAAAAAAGCTCGCAATATTCCTAATTGTCCACGATTTGTCAAAGGCAGTAATCTCTTAACTTATTTAAGATACATAATGGTTTCATGCTTAATTAATTTTTTAATTGAAATGATTTTGTCATATTGTCTTTACCGGTCATTACGGTTTGTGAACTGTGAAATTTGAAATCGGCTTTTAAATTTCATTTGACAATAAATTACTGCTAAAAAAAGTCTTTTCCGATTACCAAATAAAGAAAGACTCTCCTCATAACGCCTTAACGTCATTATGAAGTCAATTTCTAATGATAAATAATCAATGAAGGGCCGATAAAATAAACCAAAATCGCGTCTTCGATTGTTGACATAAGACACAAACCTACCCTTTACTGTACTACATTGAAGGAGGCAACTGAGTAATCTTCTTACTCGGAAGTAGAGTATTGTTATTACCTGATGAATAGGCCTTTGTATTAGACCTTTATAATAACCTTATGTACCTTATCATGTTCGATTTACTTCTAATATCAATGCCAGGCAGACTGGGAATTGAATGGTAGATATCAACATAGGAATTACAATGTACTTCAAATATACTATTATATCTGCATATACGGGAAGCAATGGCGTATAATTTTAATCAGTGCATCTACATCTACATACGTATGTAGGTATACGTAGCTATTTATTATAATAAGTTACGCATCTATGACATGCTGTGTGTAGACATGAAATAGTAATACATTATACCAGTATCGATCGAAACGATATCGTTGAGAACCAATAAATCCCATTTGTTTTATAAAATGCCTCCTTAATTAAAACGTTTCCTGAAAAACGCTAAGAAAATAGCGGAAAAGTAGCTTACTTTTCTCCAAATAACTTGGAAACAAGTGAGAATATCCTATCTGAAGTTGGTCGATACGATATTACTGGACACTTGAAGACGCAACTTCGCCCGTATTTGAAGAAGTAACGTTATTACAAATACTTTTTGTCGTTTCCGGCATTGCAATGGGAGCATCGAATTTGTGGCAGCTTGTGTTCTAACCAAAATATTGTTAAATAAAGAAAAGATGTTGTTAATGTAACACATTTTTCTCTTTTTTTAATGGAGTAAGCGTGTTCTTTTAGTACCTATATATAAAAAACTAAAACACCAACGTCGCTTAGGCCATCATAATAAAGTTTACCGTTCTTGAAAAGAAATGAAATGGAAAAAACAGGTTAAATTAATTTTCTGTCGCGAATCGTGAGTATCTGTATGTGCACAAAATAAAAAAACATCGAAAACGTCCTTATAATGACACTGTAACTTGCCGTTTTGAGTAAAATATTTCTTGTCTGCCACACGGGCGGCCTAGTGCCCTTTTCGGCCGACGCTTCGGCTACGGTACCATGGTACGGGTGGTACTAAACAATGATTAATAAATATTTTGTAGTACAATTTTGGAACACTTAATAAAATTTTCTATTTTAAAGTTTTTTTTGCGAAAGGTAGGTAGGTAATAGAATAGCACGCCTCTTGAAAAGTACTTCAGATACATACGTAAAAGTAGGACGTAAAAATGATGCGTTTCCTTCCGTATCAGAAAACGACACTCAATGAAGTTAGGCTTGGGTCAACCGTCTAAAAGATATATTGCATTAAAAAGAGCCAAAAGCAGGAAATTTACGATAAGGCGAAAGAAGTTAGAAGACATTCAATCTTTTAGCACAGCCGGATTCAACTCACTACCTACCTGCTGAAGATTCTAAACGAATAAAGAAAAAGATAGAAGAAAACGTATTCCAAAATTAGTGATTGATTTCAACTAATGTTTAGTTTGAGCATATTCCTTTTGCTTTGTTTTACAACTTTAAGGGAAAAATGAAACTAAATATTACAAAATAACTCATGCATCCCACTTCCACATTTATAGATACTTAAAATGTATCATCATAATCCATATTTTCTATTTCTTTTACATACACATTAGGAACGGCGAGTGGTAGTCCAACGTTCATTTAGCCCGTTTATTTCATGGTGTAATCCACAATATTGCTTATAAGCCAAAGTTACAACTGTGATAAATGCGAACCGAGTACACAATTATTCTGAGTAACCGTCAGAAATATTAAACGCCTTTTTTGCTTCATTTTCATTTTCAGTTTCGCTTCCCACGGAAAAGTACACCATAAATAATAAAGAAGCATACGATTTAAATTTTCTTTTTCGTTGTAGCATGTCTTTTTTGTGATTTCATGTGTATCTATTAAAAATTCAAAAAGTTATACTCCACCTGTTTTGTTATGCAAAAAAGTGGTCATATTGAAAGCTCTCTTACTCCATGTTGCATTTATTAGTAAATCAGAAAACAGTATAAGATCTAAAATGAAGAAAAACCAGTGCTGTTATTAGAAATGCAAATGACAATTATTGAGTTTTAATTAAACGAATTTTACATCAACTGAATTTTCGCAAAACAATTGTTATTAAATAGGAGAGAAAAGACACAAAAAAGCAACGCTTCTTCCTTGACCTACTTTCGAGCCATAAAAACTCTATTGTGATGCATTAAACAGAAACTAGATATTGCATTTATAGACATGAAAACCAAAATAACAGAAATGCTTCATAACGTAGCTACATGTTTACCATACTAATAAAACATAATCAACCGTACACGTACCCGTGAACATCGTAAGAATCTCTTATGCTTGTTTGTTAAAATATAACAAGGTACATAGTATATTATTATATTATTATTATTATTATTATGAATAAAAGAAATAATTATTGGCCATTGTCTTGAAATTTAAATGGGGTCACCCTTATTCAATAAAAATAAAATAATAGAAATCGACTCACAATTGGCAAAGAAATCGCGTAACGAACACAAAAAAAAGGACGGTCAAATTAAGAACGTCCTTTTTATAAGTCGGTTGGAAAGAAACTCATCTTAATTATCACTAAACCTTAATTTTTCTTGCGGACACGTGTTTCGCCCACTACTATGCGACCATTAGCTGTCTACACGAGACTAAGTCCACCAGTAAAAGGTTTATTGGTAACTAGGGTGAGTGTCTTTTTTTAGTTTATCCACTTATTCCTTTACCTCAGTATCCATTTTCTATTTATTCTATTAAGGTCCCAAATTACAGCCGAGATATGTTCAGTTGGCACGTAATAGGTAATATAACACAGGTCTGCGATAAAAAAGTTTTTTGTATAAATTTATCTTAAGTATGTAAATGTTGGTCTATAATTTGCAAATATAAACTTTGTTTTAACGTATCACGTCACATTTGTTTTTGTATGTAGATTAATATATGTATATATATGTGGCACTTTGAATCGGCAAATTTATTTCTTTTTTCACAAAATGTATTTTTTATTTTCAGTATAATGCAAAGCCTCCCTTTAACAACCGTGAGAACGGTTAAGAGGGCATCCATTAATTTCGTGAGGTGATTTTGACGATTTTTCGACACGCCCTCCCCTCTTGCTGAAATGTCGTGAGATTTGATTTGATACTCTCCCCCATCTTACGTAAAATTTTTCAAAATGCGTATAATTTGCTTAATTATTTTTATTTATGCAGGCGTAATTACAGCAGATCGGGAAACGTCTGCGCGTCGCTACCACCCGGCTCGTATTCCATAGCAGGGATGTAACGGAGGTAGTTTATTTCTTTTTTCACAAAATGTATTTTTTAGCTTATATTTCTATTTAATACTCTCTGACTGAGCATTATATTGCCTTTTACTTTATTTTAGATAGTCTGAAAGTAACTATAGTCGTTTACACAGCCTGAAAAAAAAATTGTTTATAGCGCGCCATTATTGAGAGAGATATAATATTAACGTGTAATAAAAGATTGTGTTTCATTTATCTTTAACTATGACTTCTCTAAGTTGTAAAAACAATTCAAATGCATTTTTTTACATTTGCGGACAATATGCAATAGTTAAGTAAAATTTGAATATAACAGACTTTGTAAAAAATGCTTATTAAGCTTACTTCAGAATGAAGTTGCCACCAAGACACTGGGTTACTATAAAATATGCCCGTTATGTGTTGGTGTTAAGACGGTGGACTTATGATAAATCAAAATCATTGTTATAAGGCATTTCTGTCCAANCATCGAAAAGAGCATCGTTAAAAACATAGAAACACTGGTTATCGAATATTTTTTCGTCGCACTCATTACGTGGCAAGGGTTCAAATGGAAATGTGTTCTCTGAGCATTTATGGGTTAATGTGACGTGGTATAAACCATATGAATATCGTTTTGTATTATTTTTAAGATAATTACAACAAATATTAACAATTTAAGAAAAAAACTTAAAAAAATTTCGCAGACCTGTGCAATAGATTTCAGATAATTTTTACAAAACCGCACATTAGATCAAAACACATTTTTTTTATAAGCAATACTACTTCTTGTTATTTACTGTTAAGTATTTAAAAAATATTTGATCTAATTTTTGTTAATGAGGGCGCTGTTTGCGAAACTGCATGTGTGCGTCTATACCTATATCCGAACATGAAAAACTCATTTCAATAAATTTGACTGGGGAAATCCTCGAATACGGAAACGGAAGCTAACATTACAGCATTAAAAATTACTTCGTCGAAAACACGGAAACTTTTCATTGCAAAGGATATGAATGCACGTACCTACGTGGTCGTATAATTCAATTTTCAAATGTGTCAAACGTAACGAATCTATGAGGGCCACAGAACTCTTTTTAATGAATGGTTGTTACAGCAAAAACCAGAATCCGAAACAATTCTGGATTTGTTTTCTACATTTTTTTAAAGATCAAAAGGTAAAAATGAAACAAATTATGCAGTTCGAATATTTTTTGACAACATAGTCACGTACCTATGTACTTTATTTAGCTAAAAACTGCTGAACAAATATTTAGATTTCATTATAATTTAGTGGCGCCTGATGGTGAAAAAGAGAATGACAGTTTTCTGTTGACTTGGTAACACAACTTTGATTTTATGCGAAACCTGTCTCAGTGAAGTTGGCCAACTAACAAAAACTTGTTCTTTTATGGAAATCTCTCACATTAAATGAAACTTTTATGAAAATGGATTTAATAAATATATTAATATGGAAATTATTAATGAACTTTTGACATGGGTACCGGCCTAAATTTTTATTTTTATGCAGATGAATTATTACTTTTCTGCAGACACAGTCTTCCTTTAAATTTGTTTATTTAAGTTTTGCAAGAAAAAGGCTACGCATTTTACATGAAAGTTTCCATACGGTATAGAACAGATAATACATAATTATTTAACTATGGTACGTTTATTTAATTTTTTAGTCGGTTTACAGAATGTCAGAAACGGTAAATGGCGGTTATCTCACAGTTTACGTTTCCCAGAGCTCTTACTGAAAAACCTATTACAGTGATTATTAGTCCCAGTAAAATGATAGATTGGGTCTCAAAATTGTTATACAAAAGGCAAAACAACAGCCAAATATCTAGTGTGTAATAATGTACGTATATAGTTCAAGTAAATTTCATCAACGTTTCTGACAGATCATCATATAACTACCGTTAGCATCATCATCATCATCATAAGGTCGTCAGTCCTAAGACTAGTTGGACACGCACCTCCACATTTTCCTATCCTGAGCTAATCTTCGCATTTCCCCAAAACTAGAACAACTCACATCCTAGATCTAATCTAGATCTACCTCTACTCCTCCTAACTCCCGTTTCTGCCTCTAATATGTCTCTGACTAAACCTTCATACCTTCTCTTGGTCTCTTTTAAAGAAGTATTATCAGGAACTGTACGAATCTTGATGACATTTATATGATAATGTAGCGACCACGAGCGTGATTGTGTGCGATCAGGCATACGTGTGTGTGTGCGGCTTATCGATTCGCCGACTAACCGCGGGCGCTTTTCTTCATGTGCGCCGTATCTGTAAACGTGTGTGTGGTACCTGCGTTCCGAGAAAGCAATTAAACCGTTCAAAGAAAACGAGACTTCTCTGGAC
>NW_020440054.1:0-6703 GCF_000699045.2 Agrilus planipennis
GAGCTTGACGAATCAGTCTATAGAGATGGCATTAATAGACTGGAACACCGCTATGAGAAATGTATCAGCCTTGGAGGAGATTATGTTGAGAAATAAAAAAAAAAAAATTTTAAAAACCTTGTTTTTCTTGGTCAGGCCGGAAACTTATCAATCCACCCTCGTACATGAAGTTTCAGCAAAGTACTTCGGAGAGAATGAGACGAGCAGTTGCGTTACATAATTTATTCTTAATAAATGTAACAATAAATATACCAAATATCAATGTGAAAATTCGTTTTCAATTTTTTACCCACTATAAATTACCTCAAGTGAATGGTGAAAATGTAGTATTAATAAAATACGTTAGTTTTCTAGGGATCTGTAACCTAATCACTACGGTTTGTCGATGTTGCTGTTCTCATCCCTAATAGCTTAGTGATCAGAGCATTGGTAACAGTCACACCTGCCTTGTAAGCAGTTTAATTTTATCTAGAAAGGAGGAGTTAGAGACAGCTTTAAATAAAATGGATGCGGTATTGACAAAACAGTATTGTATGAAAATAACTAAAAGTAAAACAAAAATACTGGTATGCAAGGGAAGAAAAAGTAGGGAAAGAGCGAATATAAAGATAGGAGACGAAAGATTAGAAGAAGTAGCTAGGAAGTCAGATAAGTCAGGACGGAACGAATACTAGGGATATAAAGCAGTGGATAGCGTAGGGTCGAGTCGCCTTCAATAAAAAGAAGTTACTGCTGATGATTAATTTAAAAATTCGAAAAAGATTATTAAAGGTGTATGTTTGGAGCGCGGCGCTGAACGAGTGCGACACATTGACGGTGGGCGCAGCGGAAAAGGTTAGAAGCGTTCGAAATGTAGTGTTTCCGGCAAATGATGAGGATATCGTGGATAAAGAAAGTTAGAAATGAAGAGGTATTAGAAAGAATACACGAGAACAGAGGCCTTAAGGAAGTTAATAAGAAATAGGCGAGATAGGTTGGTAGGGCACCTTTTCAGGGCGGAAGGACTAGGGATATAAAGCAGAGGATAGCGCAGGGTCGAGTCGCCTTCAATAAAAAGAAATCACTTATATGCTCCCGAATGGTCCATTTAGAAATTCGAAATATATTGTTAAAGGTGTATGTTTGGTGCGAGGCGCTTTACGGGTGCGAAACGGTGCGCGCGGCAGAAAAGAATAGGTTAGAAACGTTTAAAATGTGGTGGTAGCGGCGAATGATGAGTATACCGTGGATAGAGAGGGTTACAAATGATGAGGTATTAGAAAGAATAAGAGAGAAGAGGAATCTATGGAAGTCGACAAGAAATAGGTCACATAGGTTGGTAGGACACCTTCTTAGGCGTGAAGATCTAATCAGAGACATATTAGAGGCAGAAACAGGAGTTAGGAGGGGTAAAGGTTACTGTTCGCAAAAAGTTAAGGATGTGAGATTTTCTAGATTTAGGGAAATGCGAAGGTTAGCTCAGGATAGGAAAGAGTGGAGGTGCGTGTCCAACCAGTCTTAGGACTGACGATCTTATGTTGATGAATAATTTTGTACAATTTTGAATACCTACTCATGTACTACTGCAGTCATGCAGGTGATGATATCGCCGTTACTAGAGAACTGTGGGCCTTTTCTGCTTATTCTTGCGTTACATAATTAGCATTTGCAGTTTTGTTTTGTTATTAACCGCTCCATGTTTGGATAACAAAGAATATAACGCTTTAAAATACAAATCTATCCATGCATAATGGGTGCGTAACCTCAGGTGTACTGCTTTATTTATCTTTTAATCCTTTGTTTTGGATTCAAAATATCAAGGTGATTCGATTTTACAACCTCGATATGCAAGCGTTACCACTTGTAGGATTGTTTGATTACAAATAAATACATAGTTTACATGTACTATACTTGTGTAAAAACACCTACCGTATGGGTGTGTGAGTTTTTTATTGCAAATACATTTACGTTTTATTATGTTCTCTACAGAAAATAAATAAAATAGTAGAAAGCGAAAAGGTGTAGATAGTGGACAAATATTTTTGACAAAGGAAGAAGAAAGGGTCAGTAAATAACTTTTTCTTCTAAAAATGAGTAAAATTTGGTTAAATGAGTTTTAAAAAAGAAGAAGAATAAGTATTAATATATATTGTACCGAGCAGGAGTGTGTTTGTGTGCGATCGGGCACACGTGTGCGTGAACTGCTTATCGATTCGCCGACTAGCTGCTGGAGCCTTTCATCAAGTGCGTCGTATTTGTAAATGTGTGTGTCGTGCCTGCGTTCTGAGAAAGCAGTTAAACAGTTCAAAGAAAAAATAAACTATCCGGATGTTTCCAGAAGGTTCCCGAAAGTAAACAAAAGAGTATTTAATGCAAGAGACGATCGCCGAGAAAAGGAGGAAATAAATTGACCGTTGCAGAAGTGAATCCCGAAATAAATTGACAGTAATAGCAGTAAAATAAATAGAATGATAGTGATATATCAGCAGTAGTGTAAATAAATAGAATAATTCATAACCTAAGTTTAGTAATAATTTAATAGTGTTTTTAAGTTCTTTAATAATTAGTGTAAATAAATAGTTTTTTGTTGTTTTCAGTCTAAGAAGTTAATTTTGTTAAACCCACGAACATTACAATATATTAATGTGAAATTCATTAATTTATAGTGGATAGACGATTACCGTTCCATATTGTCGAATGAATATGGTCGTATCTATCTATTAAAGGCGAACGAAACAAAAAGTGTATCTAGTAAACTGGGTCGTGACTTCGGTTGCAATAAAAGGAGCCAATACCTTTGAAGTTTACAGCGGCAACAAGAGCTCGGCATAATGTTCAATAATAGTGAAAGTATTATAATAAAGAAACTGCATTTGCATTATATAGATTCCCGCGGTGTGTTAGTTTTTGCAACGTTTTAGACACATCGGAATCAAAAAGTATAATGAAAAACAATATATTTTTTTGCTTTGATCCTTTATGTTTTACGTATTATTGTACCACCTACAATTTGGCAAGAGTAAGTCATGCTTTTCATTATTTTGTATTCTGTTCTAATAGGACTCTCGTATTTTAATGTTTAACAAGCCATCATGAAACAGTATCACAAATAATATGTTGGTAATTAGTGTCCGAGATCTGTTCAAAAAGTATCCCGAATTTTGAATTTCCGCGGGTAACGTATATTAGATTTTCGATTTTTTTGTGGCGTTATGTTGGTACTCATGTATCTCACTTATACCGACAAGTTCGACCATGTTGAATGTTTAGTTAATTTTTGATCGCTGCTTTTTTTGCACGTGTTTTGGCTCATCTTCGATTTTTGCCTGTTCCAAAAAAATGGACCGAAGAATTTGCATCAAATTTTGTGTGAAAAACAAAATTAAGTGCCCGGATTCATTCCGAATGTTGACTGTGGTATATGGTGAAGCTACCTTGGACCGAAGCAACGTTTATTGGTGGTAGAAAATGTTCTCAGAGTAGAGAGAAGATGTGAACGACGCAGAGCGTGCCGGACGACCGGCCTAGAGGTTTAGACCATTGCTTAGCATTCGGGAGGACGCCGGTTCGATTTTGGGTCCGTCTGCCTTGGTCTAAGTTTTTCTGTGGTATCCTTGGATCACTTAGGCAAATGCTGAGGCAGTAATATTCCACAGATAATCTTTCATTCTCTTCTGTCTTCATTTCGTCCGTCTCATCTATCTCGCCCGAACCGCCACCCACCCATTCCCACGATTCCTGAAAGCAGGCTGAAGAGGGCCTTCCGCCCTACCTTCCGGCGTAGTCCGGAGGGACTCCCCGCCCACTAGCAATACTGGCTGGTGGAAATGAAAGACCCAAAAGTTTTTTTTTTTCATCGTTAGAGAAGTTTGTAACGACCTTAACATATTGATTGACTCCTGCCTTTCGATTTTTACCAATGATTGCTCAATTTCGACCAAAAACAGCATCACATTAACATTTCTAAGGAGCTGTTGGACTCTGTCCACGACTACCAAAATTTGCTCCAGAGGGTCATGACTGGTGACGAATCATTGGTTTATGGTTATGACGTGGAAACCAAAGCTCAATCATCCCAGTGAAAGCTGCCGCACGAGCCAAGACCAAAAAAAGCGCGCGAAGTTAGGTCGAATGATTTTATTTTAGGCAGTCATGTTATATCTCTTTGCAGACTTGTGATTCATGGAAGCAAAAAAAGTGTCTGGTTACAAAATAGACAACCTCGGGTCAATAAGCTGATGACTTAAGCGAAACCTCTATCTCACAGTAATTGATAAATGATATGCTTCTGCATAATTGGATGAGTACAATATGTCAGGACGCCAGCTTGCATTTAGTAGGTTAATTCCATTAATTAAGACCAAGGTTGGCTTTAACAATTATTCTATTAACGAAAATCTATACACTACAATTTATTGGGTGCATCATATTACCACTTCCTCAATAACAACAGTAAACAAGCATTAGAATGAAAAAAATGTTTTGGAAGTAATCCGAAAGGGAAGTGTGATACATGTTGTCTCGAAGATGGATACAAAAATGGAAAAAAAAATTGTAATGTAATATAATCGTAAATTTTATTGAATTTTGGAAACTAGAAGTAAACTGCACGGGAATCTAATATTTTCATTACAGTTATTGTTCTATGAACACACTAATAAGTAATTAGTTATTAAAATAAAATAGTTTGAAATAAATACGTACATAGACAAAGGATAACAAATAAAAATCGTCCTTTATTAGAGTTATAAACTTTCCTTGACTTTTCCCCAATTTGAAAAATGTGCCTAATAAATAAGTTAAATATTACCCAAAAAAGTAACAAAATCTTTCTACTACAAATAAAAATATTGCCTAAGTTTCCGTTAATATATTCAAGATTAATCAGTTCCTTAACAATTTCAAGTCTTTCAGGTTTTCTAAGTAGACCAAAATCAAGATTGACACCCTGTTTGTTTAAAGTGTCAAAGGATCTCGGGCAATAAAGGACATTCTCTTGACTTAGTCTTAGACTTAGATTTAAAAGAAAATATTATTCTAAAATTGAAATAGCAGCGTTTCAAAATTTTTAATTATTGTCAAATTATTACACGTCATTACACTTTTCATATACAATTCAAGTATTAACAAGATCCCGCAAATGTAGGTTCGTAAGACTTTTTTAACGGCTTATTTTACAATTTTTTGTTTCCAGGTTCAACGTATTAAGATAGGAAGCACATGAGATGACGTTTTAATTTTTTGTTTTGAATGAATAATTAATTTACAATTAATAAGTTCAAAAAGTAAAAACACTTCTAAATGTAGTTTTTGTAATAAAACCTACATAGACCAAACAGGCAGATCTTTTATATAGCGCATTAAAGAACATTATACGAATAAAAAATGATAAATGCCAGCAAAACCTGAAAGGATTGTCGCTAAACCCGGTAGATAATGCTTATAAGTAAACAAATTGAGTAAACGAGGTTTCATTATTAGTCAAGGGTCATGTCGATATTAACAATTGTCCGATTCTCTGCTGTTAAACAATTAGATTAGTTTATAATTGGTTTTTAAAAAATTTTGACATTTTAATGTCTGCTTCGTTAATCTGTAATGATTCATTCTCACTCTCCTAAATGTAGTTCTTGTAATAAAACCTACATGCACAGGCCAGACGGATAGACCTTTTAAAGAGCGTATTCAAGAACATAAAGGCTATTTCTCCTTATTCTATCTACGCGGAACGTTTGCTACAACAATCGCATAGTTTTAATGATGATTCTGAGATTTTACACAAATAAAAGAAAGGGATGTTATTAAATCCGCTAGATAGCGCTTATAAGTACACAAATTGATTAAATTCGGTTTAATTACTTATCAACGATGATGTCGATATTAACAATTCTCCGATTCTCCGTAAGTTAACAACTACATTAGTTTGCAATTGTTTTTTTAATTTTTTTTATATTTTTATATCTGCTTTGTTACATCTATAATGATTCAATTCCCCCTTTATTTATCTTATGTTTATTTATAAGTGATTTTGTAATTATTAGTCGAACATCAATCAATATTATTTCACTTGAAGAATCTACGCTGTGGTAAAGTGGTCTTAGTGATCAATTAAATTATTTGTAACTAAAATTATGTGTTTAATTTCGTAAAAATGACAATGAGAACCAATTTTGACATACAAGGCAGTCTGTTGTAATCTAATCATATTATGGATAATAGGTACGTTTGACCAGACACTTAATGTTTAAATAATCAATTATACGTTTAGCAATCAAACTGATGTAGAAGTTGCAATTTTTAATGATTATACATATACATACATTCATAAGTTACGTACTTATACTTATATATCTCATGCAAGACTACCTTCTTGCATAATAGGTATGTTTGTTTGTTTTATAAATGAACATGCTCGTACTAGAATACATTTTTTTTCACTAACAAGCTAATTGCAAATGTGAAGGACTGACAAATTATTACCTGCACAAAATTTCAACTTTCCTCATTTTCATAGACAAAAACATCTTACTAAGCGAAACACATGAGCGCGAATAAGTGCCATTTACATAAAATTCAAGGTGTTTCAAGTAAAAGGTGAAACACCTGATTACAACGAGGCGACGACGGTATACGAGGGTGGATTGATAAGTTTCCGGCCTAACCAAGAGATGACGCCACTAGGCCTACCTTGAGGTGACATTCTATAGTACCATCCTTGGATAGC
>NW_020440055.1:0-660 GCF_000699045.2 Agrilus planipennis
AACGTTTAACACATGTGAATGGTCAAAGTAGGTCTGCATCTTGTCTCAACTTTTACAACCATAATACGTATACATTCCTTTTCGTACACCAGTACGTTATGTTACAAAACCTTTACCAAACGCTGGGTGGCCAGGGTTGTTTGTACACCGCTTCTAACTATTCCGTAGTCGTTATAATTTCTTTTCTATTTAAACTAACATAATACTCAACGTCGTCGGCAACATTAGGTCCACTTCAGTTTACGATCATGGGATTTTCGATTGTGATAGATACGTAGTTTTTCTAAGATGTTCAGACATTAATGGACCTTAACGCGAGTGCATTTTCTTCGGCTGAACGTAACTTATTGCCAAACATAAACAATAACATTACCCCAAAAAGCAGCTGATTCCGACCTACTGCAGGTCTATTTTTCTACTATCAGCTGGCAATAGTAATTAATTTGCGATTGTGCAGGGCCGGCATCAAAACGGTTATAATTTTATAATTTTTTATTTTGTTTCAAAAGTCAAAAGTGTTATAACATTTTATGCTTCAAATGCCCGTAGGAGTCTGTGGTATAAATATTAATTATTATAACTGGGACACCCTATATATTAGTGCGAGTCGAAAACAAGCGTTAAACCCTATAATATGTCTTCAAATATAAATAAACATCT
>NW_020440055.1:4423-6675 GCF_000699045.2 Agrilus planipennis
ATGTTAGCCGCAATTGTCAACAAAACGTCTGGACCGTATCGTTCACATCATCCGCGGCTGGCTCATTAGCTCGAATTTTAATTCGACAAATAGAAATTCGAAAAAGATGTATATCTAAAGCACGGCTCTGCACGGCTGCGAAACGTGGACAGTAGGTGCAGCGTAAAAGGAAGTCGAACGGTGAGGATACCATGGATAGGAAGATTAAGAGATATGAGGAGGTATCAGAAAATGTATTAATAGGAGAATTATGGATATAATAAGCGAAACTTGAACACAGTAATATTTGTTTTGTTTTGTTCTCTTGTTTATGTGCCGAAAAACATTGTTTAACGTATTTTTTTGTCACAAATGAAATCAATAGTAAATTACCTTTTGTGGTATCATCTATGTATTATTTTGTTTGTAAGTCTTGAAGGAAAAACATAATTTGTTGTGCAGTTTCTACAGTTGCTTTCTACAGCTTCATGAACTGTCAGTCGACTACAGTTTTATGTCTCTCCAGTTTAAGTAAATCCACAATTTGGGAAACGTCACTCAAGATTCGAATTAGTACTAAGCTTATTTTGTATTCTCCGTGGTCACTTGGGATCACTGCGCTACAATGCCCCTGTCTTCAAGAGAAATTGCAGCATTTGGTCGGTCGATAAATTTTGGATTAGGAAAGAGGAACAATAGCAACACATTTTCTCCTTTGTGATTTGTTCAGTTCTCAATTAGTGTTTCAGTAAAGCTAATATTTTCGGCTAAGAGTGTGGTGGTCTACATAGTATTTCTTGCTGTTTCTTTATTGCTTGTTTCCTTGTCACTAACACAAAATAAAGTGTTATTGCCTAGTTCTAGAATTTTATTAATTTAATATTACTAGTTCAGAATAAGAAATGTATTAAACTGAATATTTTGGATCATCATTAGATGTCACGTAAATTACAGAAAATCGTTTCATCATTTTCATATTGAAATTTCTTTTTAGGCGGGCATAAATTAACGTAATAAAACAAATATTACTGTATTCAAGTTTCGCTTATTATATTGTAATGTTCGTGGGTTTAACAAAATTAACTTCTAATACTGATTTATTTCACTGCTATCACTGTCAATTTATTTCTGGATTCACTTCTGCAACGGTCAATTTATTTCTTCTACGCTCGGCGATCGTCTCTTCCTTTAAATACTCTTTTGTTTACTTTCGGCAGTCTTCTCGAAACATCCGGATAGTTTATTTTTTCTTTGAACTGTTTAACTGCTTTCCCAGAACGCAGGTACGACACACACATTTACAAATACGGCGCACATGGGGAAAGGCGCCCGCGGCTAGTCGGCGAATCGATAAGTTGTTCACGCACACGTGTGACAGATGGCGTACAAACTCACTCGTGCTCGCTACACTATTGTACCGTACTTCTCTAAAATTCCTTTTAATGATTTTATAAGTCTCATCGGTTTTATCTACTTCAAATTTTCTTCTAGTTCTTTACACCTCATATCAATCCACTATTCCTTAGCTGCTCTACGCTTCCTAATTATTTCCCACTTTATTGCCTTTTTTGTCCTTCTTTTACTGTCCTCTTTTCGTATTTCTGCTTCTCTTCTATTAATCCTACAATCTGGTTTGTTATCCAGGGTTTCCTGCTTTCGTTTTATTTAAGACCTATTGCACCTGTAGCTGCTGACTTTATTAATACAGTTCCAATCTGCCTCTATGTCCCTGTCATTCGTTTCTCCCGCCGCCTCTAGTATTTCGTCTGTTCATGTACTTAGCCTATACCGCGTTTCGCTACATTTAAGCTTTTCTAAGTTAAGACGTCTCCTACCTTCCCCGTTTTTCTGAATCTTCATTTTAAAATTGGTCTTCATAACTATTACGTTATGATAGCTATCTACATCTGCTCCTGAATAACTCCTATAGCCCTTCGCTTGATTTTTAAATCTTTGCCTAACAAGTATCTAATCTAACTTAACCTTAAATCACCTGGTATCTTCCACGTATAGCGCCTTCTAACCTGATGGTTGAATAAAGTATTCGTGACAGTTATGCTATGCTGAATCGTAAAATTCTATTAGTCTAACTCCCCTATCATTTCTACTGTCTAATCCAAAAGTACCTGCTTTGCATCATCTTTACCGTCACCTATTACTGCGTTGAAGTCTCCTACAGTTATTAGGTTTTTCTGCCTTTTCACTAAACTTAACAGGTATCTGAATAAACCGCTTCTACGTCTTCATAATTCTAAGATGATGTAGGCATGTAG
>NW_020440056.1:0-1038 GCF_000699045.2 Agrilus planipennis
TACTGCATACTAATTAATCAATAGTTAAAACCTCATTCGCTATAGTGACAGAAAGGCTTTTTACAACTGGACTAAAATTTGAATAATCCTGTTTTTAAATAGGAATACTCATCACTTTTCAGTATGGAGAATCATCTTTCACCATTTTTAATAATAAATTTTCGTGATAGACTTAACCGTACTTTTTGATTATTTGGTAAATCTACTTTGAATTTAATTTTTTCATAAGCGTTTTTGTGCTTTTCCGGGTCGTCTTCAAAAGAAAAAAGGAAAGGTGTTGTCAAAATTGGACATCAAAGCACCATCCATTTTCATTCTGGTTTCGTTCCATCTGAATTTAAGTAAAAAGTGTGAAAACGACGCAATTTTTACTAATCCCAATATTTTATTACTTATTAGGTGTTTTCTGTGTGCTAAACCACAGTAGGGGTTTTTGGTTAGTTATTTTACTAATCGTAGGTTCTCTTTATAACTTTTGAACGAAAAAGCTGAAGTGGTTGTGAAAATTTAGGTATTTTATTGAAAGTATTTTGCGATTGCGGTATCTTAATAATAAAAACAGTTTTGTGTACTTTTTAACGTTTAAAATTTGATGTGTACTCATTTTTATACTTTTATAATCTATCAGACATATACAAAAAAGTAATGTTATTTTTTTGATATCAGTATAGATCATTTATTGTTACTAACAATAAGTCCTATCTTTAAATTAATATAAAATTCCGTAGCTCTATATAGTACAAGTTTGTGTCATGATTGTATCTAATGATATGCCAGATTGGTACAGCTGTTATCATTCTATAGACAACTTGAAAATTAGGTGTCTATTAAGTATGTTATCTGTGATTAAATATTTTATTTAATTATTATTTCGCAAAATACTCGTAAGTCTATCTATCGGCTGGTGTTTTAACATAAATTATGTTCAATTTTCGATTAGACAAACTTGGCATCACTACATAGTATAAAACAAAGTCGCTTCCCGCTGTCTGTCCCTATGTATGCTTAGATCCTTAGAATTACGCGACGGATTTTGAT